>NW_017306812.1:862175-863703 GCF_000935625.1 Nanorana parkeri
CTCAATGAAGGTGTCCCTATATATATATATATATATAAAAGGGGAGAAGCTTAGTGGTATAGCTTGTAATGGGTGGGCTGGGCTTAATTGGTAAAAGAGGAGGTGGGGCTTAAAATACCAATTTTTAAATATACACTAAAACCATCTTAACTGAAAGAACGAAGGCAATATTTATATCGCACACGCACCCTTGCAGCATATTGGTTTTCTTTGTGCTACAGATCCTCTTTGCTGTATCCAGATAGATGTCTTTCCCTTCAGTAAATGCAACACTATTTTTTTACATTGTAGCATGGCGATCGATTATAATGCACTAGTAGATAATTATATTTCCCCATGGTGAAATATAATTGGATAGCTGCCATTTCACTGGGAGAAGCTGGGGATATATATAGATTTTACCTACAGCAGCACCTACAGGTCAAACCCAGTACTGCAGCATGACCTCCTGTTGAGCATAATCCCAAATGCTGGACATGGGCGTATTTTAAATGACACCAAAGCCAACTCTACTCTGTGAGGGTAAGGGCAATGGGACACCCCGCCAGTTTAAATAAATATATAAAAATTATACCCATATATATTAAGAGCAGATCTTTTATCTTTCCGTAATCCCTATCAATACCAGTGTTTAACCCTCTGTGAATTGTGCATGTAGACTAAGTACGGGGCATTAGAACTCTAAAGTGTAAAAAGAAAACACTTGGGGGGAGCCTATGTAGAATCCTTCTACCCAATGCATAGCTGGGCAATTGCTGTTTGCATGGTAATACAGCCACTAGATGGCGGCGAGGATCATAAGACATTTCTGTACTCCTTTGCGCCCCCTAGTGGTGGTATTTCCGGCCAAACGGCATTCGCTAGCTTTAAGCTCTTCGCTGAATTAACTGGTCTTTCCCACATAACGCATGCTTTAGAGCAGTGGTTCTGTACCTGTGTAACCTCGGGACCCACATTTGTCCCTGGTCGTTAAGTCGCGACCCAAGTTGCACTGCAATGGAACGCACAGCATTGCAGTATCGCACGGTCCGGTGCAGGTGATCAAACTGTGAGTGGGAGGTGCATTTGGGGTGCCATTCAAAAGATCCAACCAGTCTCCATACCTTACGAGAACTGGAGTGAAACCTCAGCCTGGGGTCCAGTGTGGGCTGCTGCACTGTGACAGAGCTCCATCCATATGTGCTTTGTTTGTAAAGTTCCCTTTGCCTGCCCTGTAGGTAGCCAGAATGTGACATCACTCTGGTCCAGGCACCTCTAGAGGACACGTGAGGGAGTTGTCCGTATAAATGTGGCTCCCTCACGGCCATAGCCCCCAGCCCAGCCCACCTCAAGCTGACACGGTATGGGGCAGCATATTTGAATAGCTGTTTCGTCAGGGCTTTGCCAACGGTCTGAAGAAATCTGGACTGTAAGCTTGGATCATTGTATCAGAGCCAGGGGGATTGCAGATGGCAGCTTGGAGTCAACCAAGTTCCTTAAGACTGTTGTCGCTGAGAGGGGGGGGGGGGGGGTGGTTTCTGCCCCGTAC
>NW_017306812.1:863723-865187 GCF_000935625.1 Nanorana parkeri
GACCAATTTCTTTAGACTGTGTGGGCTGTGGGGGGGGGGGGGGGGGGGTTGTTTGCATCCCTGAAATGCATTGGAGGCTTTCTCTTCTCTTTGTGCTATACAGGTGAAACTCGAATAATTAGAATATCGTGCAAAGTTCATTTATTTCACTAATGCAACTTAAAAGGTGAAACTAATATATGAGATAGACTCATTACATGCAAAGCAAGATAATTCAAGCCGTGATTTGTCATAATTGTGATGATTATGGCTTACAGCTCATGAAAACCCCAAGTACCCCAAATCCACAACCTCAAAAAAGTAGATTATTACATGCAATCAATAAAACAAGGATTGTACATAGAACAATATCGGACCTCTGAAAAGTACAAGCATGCATATGTACTCAGTACTTGGTTTGGGCCCCTTTTGCAGCACTTACTGCAATTACTTTTGCACGATATTCTAATTATTCGAGTTTCACCTGTAGGTGGATCAATCAAACACTATTTTGGGCTCCTGAGACCTTTTTTTATTTGGCGCTCTTTTCTGATTTTTGAGGACCGGGTAATCCTGTCGACTCTGGGGGAGGACGACAACAATTAAGTAAACCCATATGGGGGACAGGACAGGCCCTCTTTAGGATGAGTTCATGATGGCCATTCCCCACATTCCAGATGATCCCATCTGTGATTTTACGCTGTGTTGTGTCTGTACTTTTCCCTGCACACCTTTCCCTTTACGCACAGTGCCATGTGAGATTATAATTTATTTAAATTGCACATATATTCTGAGCGAATGATCTGTACAGCTGTTATTGTCAAGTGTAAATAAAGTTTGATTTGTATCCCCTGCTCAGTTGACTTCCTGTGTGGATCGGGTGTATGTGTCCTGTATGTTCTGATTTTGACTTGACTGTTAAAGAACAACCAAGCAGCCAGCAAAACCATCCAGCAGACTGTTAAAAGTCTGGCTGAGCCTGACTGAGCCCCCCTCTAATTGCATTCCAAGTGCATCAAAACAGAAGGTGTGCGCAGCCCTGCAATTCATTTTCTTTAAAGAAAATCCTGTCCCCTGCCATCATGCTGCCGAGAAGGACTCTTGTTCTTTGTGTTGAAGCAGTGGTCTCTCTGCAGAGGTTTTAACACTTCCCCCTGCTAAGTCAGAGCTCTCCAATCAGCAGGAGCCGTGTATGCGTGGTCAGTTTGCATCCCTGCTTTTACTGCAACCTCGGCACTCCAGCTGTGGTGATACTTCAGAGCCTCCTGGGTTTCATGCCTGTGGCTATCGGTTTTGCAATGCCTCATGGGATTTGTAGTTCCACAGCAGCTGGAGTGCCTGGGGTTGCTTGCCTCTGGTTTACTTCATGCTTGGCATGCCTGTATCCCCCATAGTCTGTTCCCGCATAGTCTTCCCAGCCTTGTTGATTGACAGCAGCTCCCAGCCGGATCCTTGCTGTCAAACTGCAGCGTAAGGCGCGTTTTT
>NW_017306812.1:865209-873673 GCF_000935625.1 Nanorana parkeri
TGCCCACTTCAGAAACTAACCAGCCCCCCCTTCTATCTGAAAGAGGACATAACAGAGTGGTGCTGTCACATGACTTACCAATAAAAGGGTAAAAACTAGTCATTGTTTCTAATAAAAGTAAGTAAATGCCGTAATGGTCATCAGTCATATGTATTCTAATACCACAAAATGTACAAACATTTAGCTCCGAGCGAATGACACCGCAACCTGCCGACGCATGCGTGCCGCAATGTGGTAAAGTACACATTTTACTATGTATCAGCTCAATGTGCTGGTGTCAACCATCCCTAACAATCCACTTGGCTTCCTCTCTAGCTGGACCAGCAAAATGTTGCTCTGCACCGTTCCATTGATTCTGCAGCTTGCCAGGCCAGAGAGGGTAAGTAGTTGCCACACCCCGGTTATTCTGTCCACGTGTCCCAATCACCTGTGAGCAGGGACGGGCTCAGCTTTGGAATGGACCTGAGCTCTTCTGAACAAGGAAGTGTCATGGGCACTTCCACCCGATCAGCTGTGGGCTGGGCATTCCCCCGCCCTGCAACTGCTTGTAAACAAAGGGGCGGGATGCTTCTACTGACATCATTTACCCTATATGTCCACATAGCCATATTAGGTAAAGGTTACCAAATATAGGCATGTAGATAAATAAGGTCAATGATGTCACTGCATCCCACCACTTTGCTTACTTCAAGCCGTGGGCAGGAAATTCCCTGCTCTCAGCTGATTGGGCAGCACAAAAGGAGCTTCTTCCGGGCTCAGATAAGCTCAGGTTCTGACTAGGTTTGGAGGAGCTCAGGTTCAGACTGGGTTCCGAGGAGCTCAGGTTTGGTGAAGCTCAGACTCGGGCCAGGTTGGAGGAGCTCGGGTTCAGAGGAGCTCAGGTTCCGTGAAGCTCAGGCCAGGTTTGGAGGAGCTCAGGTTCAGACTGGGTTCTAAGGAGCTCAGGTTTGGTGAAGCTCAGGCTCGAACTGGGTTTGGAAGAGCTCAGGCTCGGACTGGGTTCAGAGGTGCTAAAGCTAGGACAGTATGGAGGAACTCAGGCTTGGACTTGGTTCACAACAGCTCACGTTTGGATTGAGTTTGGAGGAGTTCAGGTGTGGTTTAAGTTTGGAGGAGCTCGGGCTTGGACCAGGTTCGGAGGAGCTCGGGCTTGGACAAGGTTTGGAGGAGCTCGGGCTTGGACCAGGTTCGGAGGAGCTCGGGCTTGGACCAGGTTCGGAGGAGCTCGGGCTCAGAATGGGTTAGGAGGGGCTAAGGCTCAGACCAGGTTTGGAGTAGCTCCGGCTTGAACTGAGTTCATAAGAGCTCAGGCTCCGCTTGGAGGAGCTCAGGCTCAGGCCAGGTTTGGAGGAGCTCCGGCTTGGACCAAGTTCATAGGGGCTCAGGCTCGACCAGGTTTGGAGGAGCTACGGCTTGGACCGAGTTCATAAGAGCTCAGGCTCGGACCAGGTTTGGAGGAGCTCCGGCTTGGACCGAGTTCATAAGAGCTCGGGCTCGGACCAGGTTTGGAGGAGCTCCGGCTTGGACCGAGTTCATAAGAGCTCGGGCTCGGACCAGGTTTGGAGGAGCTCCGGCTTGGACCGAGTTCATAAGAGCTCAGGCTCGGACCAGGTTTGGAGGAGCTCCGGCTTGAACCGAGTTCATAAGAGCTCGGGGGTCGGACCAGGTTTGGAGAAGCTCGGGCTCGGACCAGGTTTGGAGGAGCTCTGGCTTGGACCGAGTTCATAAGAGCTCAGGCTCGGCTTGGGTTCGGAGTAGCTCAGGCTTGGACTAAAGGTATCCATGCATGTAGTGATATGTGATCGATCAAGATAGCAATGACCACAAACAAGCCGATCATCACAGAATGACGGTTTCCTTCTGCGTTTGATTGCAGTGATTGAAAATACGATCAATCGATCATAAATGTAAGCAATTAATCTGATCATATAATCAATCTGCATTTCCATTGGTTCTCTGAGACACTCACACAATTCATGGATCTCATTGGAGCACAAATGCGGTGACGTTACCAAGCTTGCCGTCCATCGATCACAAGCTCCTCCATCCCCATAACCAAGGCTTGTATAGACCTGGGACTGGAGGAATCGTCTGCAGGAACCTGAGCACTGCGCCCATCATCAGGGCCGGCCTTAGGGGTGTGCGAGCAGTGCGGCCGCAATCCACTCATCTCCGTTGCAATACTTTGCAGGCTCCAATGCAGAAATGTAATCCATGGACGCGTTTTCTTTCTGCACTATGGGCGCATTTATTTATTTTTTTGCAATAAGTGGAATGTTCCTTTAAATTAACCTAAACTAAGTGCAGCAGGTTTTACCAATTTACAGGTTAATGCATCGACTACACTATCTACAATATCACACTGTGTCATCTTTAGAACTCTGCACTCCGCCTGAGCCGCCATTATCCCTGTAAAACTGATCCAATGTACCAAAGTATAAACTTTTACAGGTTACATAAAACATTTGCATCCCAAGAGATATTTTAATTAAAAAAAAGCTAATGGTTTCATGATTATATTTGTGTATTGGTGGGGTGGGGGGCAATTGCACCGTTTGCCCCCTTATACTTCCGGTTCTGGCAAATTTTGCAGTTCAGCAGTCAGTTTCCTGTTGACATCCAGGGAAGTGACACTCAGATTAGGATTTAACAGAAGAATCGCTCCACGGGGCACTTTTGGCACAAAAAGTTGAACTTCAGATCTCCTCCCCTCCCCCCTCCCACCGCTGTCAGTCCGCCGAGAGCTGCGGGTGCAATGGAGATCAGCTTTGCCGGGCGCCGAGCTCTGGTCACCGGGGCAGGGAAGGGTGAGTTGGGGGTGCTGCAAGGAGAGGGGAGCCCGGTCCGAGCCGTGTATAACGTCTTGTCTCTGCAGGGATCGGCCGGGCCACGGTGAAGGCGCTGCGGACTGCCGGAGCAGCGGTGATCGCTGTGAGCCGCAGTCCAGAAGACCTGGAGAGCTTGGCCCGGGAGGTGAGCGCTACCACGCCGCCATCTAGTGGTCACATTGCGCTATTACAGCAGGCTGGGTTATGTAAGCAGATCGATACAGAACTTTTTTTGGGGGGGAAGATACAGTATAATTAATGATCTTCCAGTTAAATTAAAATCTGCTTTATTTTTAAATCTGCTTAATACATTCCAGGTGCATAAAGCAATGAAAGTCTTATACGGGCGATTAGCTTCTCGGTGGCGAAACTTCAGCCCCATTCAAACAGCTGCGGCCAGATTTGTACCTTGCCACCCACTGTTCAGACGTTTAGGGCATGGGGTAGGCAACCATGGCACTCCATAGGTGCAGAAGCCACGAATGCCTCATGTAGTTTCACAACAGCCGGGGTTGCCTACCCTTGGATTCTGGGCTCTGACCAGCCCTGGATGAAGTTTGCATCCAGGGACAGCATATAAACGGGTTAAGTTTGTATGGAGCCATAGCACAGAGTGCTATTGTGTCCAGAATTACCTACCTATGAGCGCAGCAGCCTATTTATTTATTACAGTCACCGACAATTTGTACAGCGCTTTACATAGTTGCACATTCACATCAGTCCCTGTCCTCAAGGAGCTTACAATCTAAGGTCCCTATCTCAGATGCATACACACAGGGCCAATTAACCTTCCAGCATGTCTTTGGCGTGTAGGAGGAAACCCACACAAGCACAGGCAGAACATGCAAACTCCTTGCAGATAGCATCCTGATTGGGATTCAAGCCAGGGACTCCCAGTGCTGGAAGGCAGAATCCCTACCCACTACGCCACTGTGCTGCCCCTTTTTGCACTTATTCTTCTCATTGAAGCCTTATAGTTCTTTTTTATAGAAAGCAGGAGTGTAGGCTAGTATTTTATTCTTTAACAATTTTAGGTTTGGATGCTGTAAATATGCCTGAGTAGAAAACCCTGCCCCTCGCCTGCATGCTGCAGAGAAGGGCCCTTTCTCTCTGTGTGGAAGCAGGGGTTTCTCTGCAGAGGTCCAACATTCCCCCTGCTGACTCAGACCTACAGCTCTTCAATAGTATAAGATTTGCTGATTGCAAAGCTATTGGTCTGACTCGGAGAGACTGCTGCTTCCACACAGAGGGCAAAGGTCCTTCTCTGCAGCATGCTGGCAGAGGACAGGCTTCTCTGCTCCGGATGTGGCTGCTTTATAAAGTAAACCAACTGTTAGGCTTTCAGCACCTTTTGTCTTGATGCGCCTGGAGCGCATTTAGCTGATTTAAAGGCGCATTTTAAACTATCTTATCTAACGTCAACTTCTCTAGCATCCAGCAGTATCCAGCAGTTTCCATTGGTGCAAGCTGTCCCCTAGTCCTTCTCTCTTAGGCACTTAGGTATTCTTATCACTCCTGCCTGTGGTTGCACGCACACCTCCTCACACCCAATGTAGGACGAATGGTCCTGCATTGAATGTGAAGATAACGAGGTACCGCCCAGAGCGTCAGGGAGAAAAGGGGAGTGCTGGAGCAGGGGGGTTAAGGTAAGAATACATACTCTACCCCTAGACTTAACGAGTGGGGGGGGGCACTGCCAATCTCGTAGTTGGTCTTTAATAGCTTTATAGTGATTTTTTTTTTTCTACTTTTGCAGTGTCCTGGAGTGGAGACGGTCTGTGTGGATCTGGGGGACTGGTCAGCGACCGAGGCTTCCATGAAATCAATCGGGCCGGTGGACCTTCTTGTGAATAACGCGGGAGTGGCTCTCCTGCAGCCGTGCCTTGACATCACGCAAGAAGCATTCGATAAGTATGAATTCATTCCCATCAGTAATCCATCTATCAGATTTCCACTTTCGTTTCTCTTAAAGTGTAACTCATCTACTCTTTTGTTGAAGTCGATATCTGTGCTTGAGTAGCCCACTAGCTGTTTTTTTTGGGGAGAGGGACACTCTTGTTAAACCTGCTTGGTAGTTCAGGACTGCATACTCAACATGGCCATTTCGAGGGGGTCTGTCTCATCCTCATGGTCAGATCTGATCTTGGATCTGATAGTTCCGTTTTTGGTTGCACCCAACGTGGTCATTTCGAGGGGATCTTACTTATCCTTATGGTCGGATCTGTTCATAGATCTGATAGTTCAGCTTTGGTTGCATCCAACATTTCAAGGGGGTCTTACTACTTTTGGACGGATCCAATCTTAGATCTGATAGTTCCGTTTTTGGTTGCACCCAACATGGCCATTTCGAGGGGATCTTACTTATCCTTATGGTCAGATCTGATAGTTCAGTTTTTGGTAGTTCAGGTCTGCATACCCATTATAGTCATTTTGATGGGGTCTTACTCATGCTTTTGGTCGTATCTCATCTTACATCTGATAGTTCAGTTCTTGGTTGCATACCCAACATGGCCGATCGGAGGGGTTCTTACTCATCATTTTGAACATTTTTATATATTTTGTTTTCCAGTATGGAGGAAGTGGCAGGGTGGGGGGTGAAGACACAAAGTTATGGAGCTTTTACAGCTGTAGTGCCCAGGACTCCTATATAATATAATGGAAATGGCACTTTTAGAGAGGAGTGATCCTTTAATTTGTCTGCCCCTGTACATTGCTATTACCATTTTTATACACTTACCTGACATTTGCTTTCTTGTTTAGGAGCTTTGCAGTGAACGTCAGAGCTCCAATTCTCGTATCTAAGGTAGGTCATCAATATGCTCGGCAGTGATCAGACACTTTGCCTGCTAGCACTGAATATCAGATATGAATATCAGAGTATCAGCAATCTCCCCTTCACCATCCAACCATGTACCGTGCTCTGCTAAATGTAATTAATTGCTGCTTTATAAACCAAGAACAATAAGGAATGGCAAGATATGTTCCCACCGCCCAGTGAAAGCAGCATGACTCCCCTGTGCTCCACTGATCCAATCTTTAGAGCTCCATACATGCTGAGATTGAAGCACAGCTGCTCCAGTACATTGTATCCTGTATCAGTCTTGTCATTCGTATAGCCAGCCTTACCCTTGACTTCTTTTTTTTTTTTCCGGTTAGATTGTGGCGCGTCAGATGGTTGAGCATGGGGTACCCGGTGCCATTGTCAACGTTTCAAGCCAGGCGTCTCAGGTGGCCTTACAAGATCATGCGGTATACTGTAAGCACTACAGGCCAATAAACCATTGAAATATACAGTATGTGATATGTGTGATCTGGTTGACATGCCAAAGGATTTGTTCTATTCTGTTTAGCCAATTTTGTGATCCAACACAGCCAGATCCCTGACCTCCCATGCAGCCGAGCAGTCCAGTTCAGTCAAGGACCAGCCCCAACCTTCTGATTTTCCAATGAAGGATTAGCAGCACATTGGTGAGGTCATTCCGGTGTTTACGCCTCTTAGTAACTTTAAACTGCACAGATTATTGGGGGGGACCCCCACATGGCCAGTGACCCCCACATGGCCAGTGACCCCCACATGGCCAGTGACTCTTATGAGAGGCACCACACTTAACTTACACTTCTCCTCCCCACCCCCAACCGTTTGACTGAACAGTGTAATGAGAAGCAGAACACTGATGAGCTCACCTCTCTGTCACTCTGCTCTCTCCTTCTTATCAACATGCTTCTTGTTCGGCTTCTCTCTACCTCTTTTTGAGCTCTGCTGTACAGTAGAGGCTGATACCAAGTCAAATTTGGTTTGCATTAAAAACAATGCATTTAATGATGTATTAATGATTACACATCTGGATCAATGAGTAACATTAAGATCAGCCTGAACATGAGGAGGGATCCAATCTCAACCAATGGTGTCATTGTTTTTTTTTTATTACTTAGGTGCGACAAAAGGAGCCCTTGACATGCTAACAAAAGTGATGGCGCTTGAACTGGGTCCAAAAAAGGTAGCGTGTCTTTGGTTTTTTTTAACCCCTATGTCCAGGTTAAATGTCTGGATTCCCTCCCCCGCCCCCCTGTGCTCTGGCTCCACCCACCGGCCACTATGTCACCACAGGACACAGTTATGGATAAAGTAGGGTCAGGGGTCCTAACCCTTTCTTTCCAATGACATCATCTGTAAAGGACATCCATTGATGCAGACTGGATGTAGACTTTGTCTGGTAGAAATGATTCAAACTCTAAATTGGACCTATAACTGCCCTGAAAGTGAATGTATTAGATGTATTGATGAATTAGGAATAATTGGGGGATAGATGTTAATATTTTAATCAGACAAAATACCCTTTTTTAGAAGTTTTTATACAGCGGTCATGTGACTTCTTTCTATACCTCTGCACCTCACTGTCCTATCATGGGGGCAGATCTCTTGCAGTGTGTGATGCGTCTTGCATACGCCACAGCAGGACGTTCACTTTCTTAATCCTGTGGCTGCAAGACGCTGATTGGCAGGAAGATGAAGAATGCTAATATGGGGCCCACTGTCACTCACAAGGCTGGAGCCGCCGCATGGGCAAAGGAAAAGTGGTCACATTGGGACAGTTGTCACTCACAATGCTGGAGCTCCCGTGCGGGCAGAGGAAGAGTGGTCATATAGGGACCAGTCACTCACAATGCTGGAGCTGCCCCTTGGACAGAAGATGAGTGATCATCTGGAGACCATTGTCACTCAATGCTGGAGCTGCCCCATGGACAGAGGATGAGTGGTCACCTGGAGACCATTGTCATTCACAATGCTGGAGCTGCCCCATGGACAGAGGATGAGTGGTCACCTGGAGACCATTGTCATTCACAATGCTGGAGCTGCCCCATGGACAGAGGATGAGTGGTCACCTGGAGACCATTGTCACTCACAATGCTGGAGCTGCCCCATGGACAGAAGAAGACTGGTTACCTGCAGAGGAATAGTAGTCACCTGGAGACCACTGTCATTCACAATGCTGGAGCTGCCCCATGGACAGAAGAGTGATCATCTGGAGACCACTATCACTCACAATGCTGGAGCTGCCCCATGGACAGAGGAAGAGTGGTCATATAGGGACCAGTCACTCACAATGCTGGAGCTGCCCCATGGACAGAGGAAGAGTGGTCATATAGGGACCAGTCACTCACAATGATGGAGCTGCCCCATGGACAGAGGAAGAGTGGTCATATAGGGACCAGTCACTCACAATGATGGAGCTGCCCCATGGACAGAAGAAGAGTGGTCACCTGGAGACCACTATCACTCATAATGCTGGAGCCACCCATGGACAGAAGAAGAGTGGTTACCTGCAGAGGTATAGTAGTCACCTGGAGACCACTGTCATTCACAATGCTGGAGCCTCCCCATGGGTAGGGGAAGAATTTCTTCATTCAGGATAGAAGAACTGGTGATGTACAATGAGAGTGACAACGCAGAAGTTAGAAGGTAAGGTGAAGAAGTGGCGTTGCCACTCTGGAGAAGGAGGGGGACATATCAGGATCAATCAGATATTTACCAAATAAGATCAGAGTTCTGCACAAAAATGTCCACCGCACAGCTGGAGGGATTAAATTAAGAGCCAATTACCCCCCCCCCCCCCCACAACAAAAACAAACAAAAA
>NW_017306812.1:873770-877001 GCF_000935625.1 Nanorana parkeri
CCCCCCCCAAAAAAAAACAACAACTGTTAAGCATGCGATAAATACTTCTTTGATTTTTAGATCCGTGTCAATTGCGTGAACCCCACAGTGGTAATGACTGATATGGGACGTGCTAACTGGAGTGATCCCCAGAAGGCCGCGCCAATGCTAAATCGGATTCCCATGAGGCGCTTCGCAGGTCAGTAGTCACTTTTTATGTTGGCCTGACGTCAACCTTAGCCCAAATTTTCAACATTTGCCATAGATTATGTAAGAACCAGAATCCCTATCATGTGTTTATTGCTGTCTGTGTACTGGTGACAACCAGGACAAGAAATGAGAGATGAGGTTGTCACCACAACAGGAGGATACAGAGAGCAATACAAAACAAAATGATGTTCTAACCTCTCTGCACAATCCTAATAGAATGTGCTCTTGTTGCTGTCTGTCTGCACTGGAGAAATATCCCATCATTTCCTGTCCTTGTGACACCCTGTCAATGGGACAGGAAGTAAGGGTACATCTCTCCAGTGGGGACAATAAAAACATTAGAGAGAGTCTTCTCCTTGGCCAATTCAGGGGAAAGTGATTGAGCCTCTTATAAGGTTACCCTTCAACCCGCTTATACTTTCCTTTGCTGTGCTTCCATACTGCAGCCCTGGGGAAATACCTGGTACTTCCAGGTATGGGGGAGCATGTGACCTTCTGCCCTTACTCCCAGAATGCAGTGCTCAGGCATGAGCGGCCCATTGCTAGAACTCATGCAGGAATGCATGTTGTCTTTCCAAGAGAACCTGTCACATTGCAATGGGCTTTATAGTGTATCCAAACCCAAAAACAAAAATGTCATAGATTGCAGTCCTAACATGCGGCCGCGGCATTCATTTTCTGTTTTCAGGGTAAGAACATTTTCTGTCCGTACAGAAAATACCTGATAAATCGAGTGTCCTTCTGACTTCCTGTCTGAAAGCTCAATGTCTTCAGCTTTCCCAGCTATCTTCTGTGAATGACAGAGCATCTCCTGGCGATCGGGAGGTCTTCTGTAGTCCTGTCCTAGGCTGACAAAGCTGCTGCTCCATGAATACAGTATAGTGATTGAGTGTTGTCACCCAAGGACAGGAAGCTGGCAGGATCACCAGGTGAAAATGAATGGAAAACGCCTAAAAAAATAAAACTAGTGCAGCCGCCACATCTGAGGAATGGTAAGCTGCACTATATATGGTATTGTTGGTTTTGGGTTTAGATGCACTTTAAAGAAGAGCCCTGGGCATTGTAAAACGTAACCTTTGCAGTGTGGCTACCCCTGCACTGCAAGGGGTTAAGTGCTTCTTTTGGTCTAGGGTCTAAAATTAAAAAGATAGTCGCCTGATCCTCGGTCCCGCCTGCCTGCAAAACCGGTCCCACTGAGTACCACTAACGTCATCACGTCCAATACAAGTCCATTGACCTGCATTGGATGTGAGGACACTGAGGGACATACCACTGCTAGCGCAGTGGGGCAGAGAGGTGAGGATCACGTGAGGGTATCTTCTGTATTCTGGCCCCTAGAGCAAAACGAGCACCCTTGCGGAGGGGCTACTCCCGTAATATTGTAACACACACAGCATGGAGAATTTAATGCCATTAGAGTGTAAGCTCCTTTGGCCACAAGACTGATGTGGACGAGGGGAAGGGTTATTGCCTTGTATAGGATTCATTTTAAATGTCGCCTCTTCATTTCCAGAGGTGGAAGATGTGGTCAATAGCATCCTGTTCCTGCTCAGCGACAAGAGTGGGATGACCACGGGTGCGTGTCTCCCCGTGGATGGGGGCTACCTCATCAGCTGAGAGGCCCGACGTGTTCCCGAAATGTAGACAGCCCGCAACCTCTCTGCTCTTTAATTGGCCGGAACGCCGTACAGAGTTCTGCAGCTGCCAAGCTTGAACCTTGAGCGTGCTTATTCTTCCATTGGGTCCCTGGAGGTGCGCGGAGCGGCGATTAGATGCGTGACAACAGTGTAGAAAGAAACCATCTGTAGACTTGGTGTCGCTAGCAGCCTCAGAGGTAAATCAATAAACCATTATTCTGAACACGCGCTCCGGCGTCCATTATTGAGCGCGGTCTGCTGGCTCTGAATGCTTAGGAATAACAAAGGTGCATCTGAATGTGGGTTTAAAGAGGACCTGTCACTCCTTGCCAATTAGTTTGCTGCTGGTTATGAAGGGTTTAGTAATAGATCGGGGGTAGGAAAACTCCGGTCCTCCAGCTGTGGTGCTACTACAAATCCCATGAGGCATTGCAAGACCCTGACAGCCACAGGCATGACTCCCAGAGGCTGATGCAATGCATGATGGGGTTGGTAGTTTTACCACAGCTGGGGGGCCGGAGTTTGCCTATGATATAGATCATTGCCATAAAACAGCCTGACTGTAAAGAGGCACATGAATCAGCTGTTGTTGAAGCTTATCCCTTCTTCTCCTGATTCTTCATACTAGGGATGCACCGATAATGATACTAGTATCGAGTATTTGGGCGAGTACCTGTACTAGCCAAAATTCCCCGATGCCTAGCTCAATGCTTCCTGTATCAGGAAGCCGGCTCCATGCTTCCTTGTCACTTGTGATTAGAGAGCATGGAGCCGGCTTCCTGGCCAATCAGGAATCCAGCCAGCGTGTAATTACTCGCTGGCCAACTTCCCGACCAATTAGAAAACCGGGTGCCGTGTAATGACGCCCGGCTTGATGATTGGCCAGAAAGCCGGCTCCATGCTTTCTTGTCACCTAGTGATGAGAAGCATGGGGATGGCTTCCCTGCTAGTCGGGAAGCCGGGTGGCGAGTCATTACACGCTAATCTAAATATAAAATAATTCCAATAAATAAATATAATATATAAGTGATTCAGATAAATAAATTATATTCATATAACATACACATGAATATTCAGTGCCTTCAAAATCTTTTTTTATAAGAAAAAGTCATCAATGGCCCTGGATCATTGATCCCACAGGGTATGTGAAATAATTAGTGACAACCACCATAAATTGTTAGTTGATGTGATGTGTCAAAATCAAAGAAAACTGTTCAAAAAATATTCCAGAAAAGACAAATGTTCAAAAGAAATTCCGTGAACTGTGTTGGGGATAAGGGTTAATACCACCTATATCCCCTCAAAAGGTGCACTCACCGTGAGTAGTGGCTGTGATAAGCAGCCGGAAAACGCTCAAACAGAAGCTCTCAGGGCTGAAGCATCCATCCACCGTCTTGTTGTGCTC
>NW_017306812.1:882620-888707 GCF_000935625.1 Nanorana parkeri
AAAAGACAAATGTTCAAAAGAAATTCCGTATACTGTGTTGGGGATAAGGGTTAATACCACCTATATCCCCTCAAAAGGTGCACTCACCGTGAGTAGTGGCTGTGATAAGCAGCCGGAAAACGCTCAAATAGAAGCTCTCAGGGCTGAGGCATCCATCCACCGTCTTGTTGTACTCTTCAATAAAGGATATGTCTCCCCGTTTTATGGAAGAAAAAAGCCTTTCATTGTGTAATGTTTTTCAAGGCTTTATTAAAAACATCAAGTTTAAAACGAACAAATACAAACACCTAAAGTTTTGTTCGATCAGTATAAAACAGCCTAGGAACGGAGTCCTGTATTCAGTATGGCGTGTAGTGAGGCCCGCCCCTACGCGTTTCGTCTTCTTGACGTCTTCAGGGGGTTTTAGCAGGTCTATGTTCGTACCTTTTGAGGGGATATAGGTGGTATTAACCCTTATCCCCAAGACAGTTCACATTATGAGTCATTACACGCTGCCTGGCTTCCTTTTAATGGGACTTCCGATATTTTGTATCGGCGAGTACCGAAAAACTGGTATCAGTGCATCCCTACTTCATACAAAGTTGGAGCAGGGTGTCCAATCACGGCTTGCATTACTGGTGACCAGAGCTGAACTACGTTTTTGGGTTGGATTATAACCCGTTAGATTTTTTTTTTGCCATCTTTGTCCCATTGGTGAGCATTTCTCTTCACTTCCTGCCTAACAGCCACAACAGGAAGTGAGAGGAAATCCCTGGTGGCCAGCAGAACTAGTATCCCCCATTAGAAGATTTCCAATCTATTCCTGTTCTGGTGACAGCCCAAAATGTAAGATTTCCTTTTGGTGATAACGGTCGCCGGGACAAATAAGGAGGGAGAACCACCCCAACAGGGATATATACAGCAATAAAAACCTGACAGGTGTTCTAATCCCTCTCCACTCTATACAAAACTAAAAAAAAAGTTTTTGGCTTCAGTTGCACATTAAATATAAATTATTAACTTTGGTTACTCAGCACCTCCAGTATCCTGACCCTCGAGCTGATGGGGTAAAATACATGTGGCAGTGAAGTGCAGAGACTTGGTGAAGGGTTTATTTCAGAGGTAGGCAATACCACTCCAGCTGTGGTGAAACGACTACATGCCTGTCAGTCTTTGCCTCCTGGGACTTGTAGTTCCACAACAGCTGCAGTGCCGAGGTTGCCCACCCCTGGTTGAGTTGTATTGTTGAGCTTTCAGTTCTATATTTCTGAATATTGCCACTTTGCTCACTGCTGTATACTGCTATATACCTCATCACTGTAGGAGAGACCTGAGAGTATTTATTAGAAGCAGGGCTGGCCACAGGCAGATGTCTCAGCGAGGATGATGGGTAATAAGACAGTAGTATCTTCCAGTGCCAATGGTCCAGTTCTTGGTTCTGTCTCTTCTTCTTTCCCATATACAAGGCAAAAATGATCCATTGAGTGTTCTTGGCAAGATACAGAAGGAAACACATGGAGGACATACTAACTCCAGGCAGATGGGGGTCCGTAGTGAGAATTAGTGATGAGCTGGGGCTGAGTTTGCCCAAGCCCACTCAAAACTGTGACCGACCCTCTTCTTCTAGCCCATCAGTGGTGGCAGGGGCATTCCTCTCCTGGCCCAATCAGTGGCGCCTGCGTGTTCCCCTCCCCTTCTGGCCCAATCAGTGGCGGCTGGGGTGTTCCTCTCCTCCATCTGGCCCAATCAGTGGCGGCAGGGGTGTTCCCCTCCCCTTCTGACCCAATCAGTGGTGGCAGGGGCATTCCTCTCTCCTTTGTAGTTTGTAGCCTACCGGGCAGCTGCCCCCTGATTGGGCCGGGATTTGGGGGTGTTGGTCACAGTTTTGTGTGGGCTTAGGTGAACTGGTTTTGCACAAATCCCAGGCTCATCACAATTTGAGAATCAAATTCAGAACCTGGTGCTGCCCCAAGTATTTTTAGTATAGAAAGCCAGCTAATTTTGTACCCGATATTGGCTCAGCTGCACACATGAATGAAAAGCCGAACTCTAGGATTAGTAAATATTGTCCTCATACCAGAGTCATGTGTATTCTCCCTTTTAAATCTTGGCGAGTTTTGTGTATTTCTTACAGATCTGTGCAGTAATCCAGTGTGACACTTCCTGTAAAAAAAGACCAGTCACTGCTGCTCTCTCTCCTTGTGCAGGGTGACGGGTCTTGTCTCCGCCCCTCCTGTAATAAGGACCGGTTGCTGCTCTCTCTCCTTGTGCAGGGTGACGGGTCTTGTCTCCGCCCCTCCTGTAATAAGGACCGGTTGCTGCTCTCTCTCCTTGTGCAGGGTGACTGGTTTTGTCTCCGCCCCCTCCTGTAATAAAGACCTTTCACTTCAGCTCTCTCTCCTTGTGCAGGGTGACTGGTCTTGTCTCCGCCCCTCCTGTAATAAGGACCGGTTGCTGCTCTCTCTCCTTTATTCCACATCGAGCCAATGTGATAGCTTACATGCCGGGATAAGTACAGCTCCCACTCACATGTAAGGGCTGCAGGTCTCTTAGACACCAGTGCTGTGGCCATGTCTCCGCCCCCTTCTCCTACTGACCAATTACAAAACACACATCCCTAGGCTTTGTATTGTGAATGGCCAGTAGGAGAAGGGGCGGAGACACAATCATAGAACTGGGCTCTATGAGACTTGCATCCGAGCAGAAGATGTATTAGCCCCAGCATGTAAGGGAACAGATTTGTTGGATAGAATAAAGCCTGTATGACGGGTGGGGTGGTAGTGGGGGGTTGATTTTGTGACAGAAAGTCAACCCCCCCTTTCCCTCCCCCCCGCCACTGGAGGCATAGACCCACCTGGCAGAGGTTCTGATCCTTCCACACTCTTCACCATTCAATCCACCAGTCACATGGCGCAGCTCCACGCTCACAGGCAGAGCGACAAGAAAATCAAAAAGCCACAATTTTTGTAAAGAAAATGTTATTTGAAATACACCTCTGGTTATTAAAGCGCGCCTTTCCTACGGGAACACCTGCCTCCGCCTTCTCCTCCGTCGGCGTCTTAAAGCACCAAAACTCAACAAAGGCGTTCAAGATACTCACAGGTTAATACCAAATATTAAAACATCGACTACGGAGTTCACAAAATGTTGGAAACCAGAACACAGGACATGAAAACCAGATACTACCCCCATGCAATAGAAAGGTAAGATGGCCAGCGATTAATAAAGCACCATGACACAGGCCGTCCACCATAGTTCAGTTTTCGGGTGGTGGATGGGTCCGCCTGAGATCTTTGCAGGACTCGTCGTACTGCTGTGCCACGTGCGCGCACAGTGTTGGTTATCGCTGTTAGCATTAACACATACTCATGCGGAGGGGTCACACATGAGCCTAGACCCATCGCCCCCCTTTGTTTGGGGGGTGCGGCCTTCTAAGTGCAGAGGATTCACGTCTTTGGAAAGAGATGGTATGGGTTTTGGTCCAGTTTTTCCGACCGGCTCGGGCCTCAGAACACTGTGCATTTCTTGCCGGGCCGCTTGACGGGGGGAGGGCAGAGGACGGCGCGGATGGCCTCGTCGAAGACGGTCTTCAAGCCGCGTTGGGTGA
This sequence comes from Nanorana parkeri, assembly GCF_000935625.1. Taxonomy (NCBI): domain Eukaryota; kingdom Metazoa; phylum Chordata; class Amphibia; order Anura; family Dicroglossidae; genus Nanorana; species Nanorana parkeri. The sequence continues at coordinate 886,207 of NW_017306812.1, forward strand.
GCGCAGAACACTCCAGGTACTTCACGGAGCCTGATGGAGAAAGAGGAAGGGTCATTAGACCTTGGCGGGAGACATGGGCTGCTATATATGTGTAGGACGGCGGGGCTCAAGAATTGTGGAACCGGCCGTTACCGAGCCCCTCGGAAAATGCTAACCCTCTGGCATCCATACTTTGAGTCACTGACAGGGACAGGTATACAAATGCAGACTCCTGACCTTCCTCCAATGGTTGCCACCAACTGGGACGTAGAGGGATAATACAAGAGTCAGGTGACTGACATTTTCAGGAAAAGGTCAGAAATGGTAACTTCCCTTCTTCTCACAGTAGAGAATTCCTTCTGTAACCCTGTCACTGTTTTGTGATGGAAGCGCACACAACCGCGCACCCCCAGCACCATGATGGTGCTGTCAATGACAGCTCTAGGTCACACAGTAAGGATCAGGAGTGAGTAAAACAGGCTTGCGATCACGTGATCACTGTGACAGTCAATCACAATGATCACATGATCGGGAAGCCCATGTGATGCCTCCAGGCTTACAATCTCTTAAAGGGCCGGGAATGGGTTAAAGCCCATGCAGTCAGTATTGCATAGCCCTATCTTGGTCAAGTTTGTATTGCCATCTGTGACCACATTAGGGAGATTTCACCTCACTTCCTGTCTCAGCGACAGCAAGACAGAAAATGAGAGGAGTGGTTCTCGCCAAGGCTGGAAGACACAAACAGTAATGAGGTTCAAACCCTCCCCCCATTTGACCAAATAGATATTTTTGCAGCAGTCTGTGCCCCTGCTTGGGTTATTTTCAATTAGTTCCTGTCCTGACAGGAAATGCGATATAATCTCCCCAATGGGGACACAGAGGGTCACTCTGTCACTATCCAAAAGTAATTTTAAAAAAGTCTTAAAATTAGCAATGGGCATCTTCTATCTTTTGCGGAATCCAGTGACAGATCTTCACCCCACAGGCCCCCACTATGCTCCTGCTTACTACGGAGTCTCACTCCCCGTTGCATTCTCCATAATAGAATTTAAAGATCCAAGAGGACCTTCTTGAAATTTTGGAATCTCAATGCTGGAATACCCAGGAGATATAAGAATCTAACAGATGATTGAAAAAAAGACTCTGTCACTTGCCCAATTGGGGACACTGCCTCCTGATACCCCTTTCCCCCTCCGGTATGGTATACTCACCCATTCACACCCTCATGCTCTGCCAGAGCCCTTTGCCCCACTGCAGCATGCCTACCTGGTATGGGGGGAACCTAAGTCCACTTCTGTACAGGTGTCCCGGCTCGGACGCAGACAGGATCCATCCTGTCAGCGTACGAGTACGGACACCCGCACCGACGTGCAGGGCGGGTGAGCGTAGGGCGACGTACGGCAGTGTATTCCCATAGAGAAGGACGGGGGCTGTGTACTAATCACACGCAGCACCTGTCCTTCCTGGGAGCTGCCTGAACAGAGCTGTACGTGCCGGCCTTTTCTAGTATGAATGAGGGCTTAAGCTTGGAAAATGAAAGCTAGAAGCTGATTGGCTGCCATGAACAGCTGCTCCAGATAAATTCCCCTCATGGTCTCTGCCATCATCTTGCCCCATGTCAGGTTTGCTTTAAAGTCACAGCAAACGACAATATAACTTACAAATGCAGACAATGTAAACTACAAATAAATGAACAATGAAAAATAAAACACGCTTCATCCACTCTGAATGGAGCATTTTGTAAAGAGTAGTGCAATGATTTTACAACATGTGTCACACTTACCTATTTCCCGTGCCATGGCCAGACCCTGAGGATACGTGATTGGTGACAACCTCTTGTCCCTCAGCCGTTCAATGGTGTCCTTGTCATCTCTCAAGTCCAGTTTTGTGCCCACTAAAATGATGGGGGTGTTGGGGCAGTGGTGTCGTACTTCTGGGTACCACTAAACACACAACACATTGCATTTAGAAGGACATCGTTTTCCTCGTTTTCCAACCAACAAGAAACACCCAGCGGCCATTTTTTAAGGTACGACGGCTAGCTAACGCAAACGGGAAACCATGTGGCTGTAATCCTAATCCCAAAGCATGCGGACACGGTGAAGAGCTTTAGCTGATGTTTCAGCCATAAAACAGAACAGGAAGTTGTGTGATCTACGTGACTTTGCCTAGATAGGGACTAGGTGTGCGAGGAGGTAAGCTCCAAAAGCAGGACGTATGAAGTCCACAATTCCAATCAGGACAGGAAGTGCTGGGAAAGCTCTTTAACGGGGACACAAAAACATTTCTGGTAGAATGGGGAAGGGTTAGAACTACTGTTTTTTTTTTTAAATCATGGTGTCTCTTAAAGCCCCGGTGACAACCCCTTCACCGGTTATTGTACAGGTGTCACAATATTCTTGATAGGAATTCTAACTCCCTCCCATTTTATCCAAAAAGTTTTATGGGGTTAGACTTAAAGCTACGGGACACTACAGAAAACAAATGACAAGGTACAGAGAGACTTGTGACTCTCTTCATAC
>NW_017306812.1:888760-907594 GCF_000935625.1 Nanorana parkeri
TCCTGCTGCATTTACAAATGAAATACAAAAACCTGCGCTTGTGGAAAATAATGAAGAAAAACCGGAATGGCTGGAAGCTGCTAAACTAAGGCGGTGAGCCTTAAAGGAGAACTATGAGGTGAGTGCTTTTCACTCACCTCATAGTTCTAGCTGACCTGTGACAATGAGACTGTCACAGGTCGGCTCAGTAGATCAGGAGGTGAGCGAACACATACCGGCGTTCGCTCACCTCTCGATCCTGTCACGGCTCTCTGACAGTGACAGGGGATTGACTGGATTCCCCCCTCCCTGCTCCGATCCTCCAGCGCTGACTGGCTGAACGGACGGGGGAGGGTACAGCCTCTAGATAGGCAGAGCCAGCTGTCACTCACGCAGCTGGGTGGATCCAGACATAATTGTCGGGATCCGCTTCAGCTGCGGCGTCTCAGTATACCGCGAGCAGCAACTGGCGGTATACTGCGGCGTCTCAGCATACTGCGAGCTGTAGATCGCGGTATACTGAGCCTAGGGTGACGGGAGGACGCTAGTTTGTGTCCTCCCGTTACACTAAGGAGAACTATGGGGAAAATACTTAACCCCATAGTTCTGCTTTAAGGGTAAGTCAATCAGCAGTGTAGCGCTAAAAGCCTCACAGTATTAACCCAATTAGTGTTGAACATACAAAATAGAAACAATGTGTCAAATTCAGTGTATCTAAATAAATACTGAAACAGTTATTTTCTGATCGGCTGATCGGGACACCTAGGAACCTGGATGTAGGTATCGGCAGTATACTTGCCGCACCATGGCCAATTTAGGACGTGCGAATGAAGCCGGACAACACCGCCTCCTTTTAGTTTGTCATTGAGTTGTACAGGCTGAGCGGCCGCCACTGAATCGGGATATGTGGGATCCCGGCCGCAGGTAGGGACACGTGAATAAAGTAAAATTAAGCATTTGATGGAAACCCTTCTGCATCACATTATAAGTAGGGATGCACTGATACTAGGATGGGTATCGGTGCCAATACCGAGTATTAGGGCGAGTACTTGTACTCGGCCAAATGCTCCCGATGCTTACTCCGATACCGGGCGGTGAGTCATTACATGCTGCCCGGCTTCCTGATTGGCCCAAGCTCTGTCATCACTATGGAGCATACAGCTGGCTTCCCGGCCAATCAGGAAGCCGGGTATCGGTGCACCCCAAATTATAAGCGATGCAATACTAATACATCAGAATTCCATTGACACCAAGAGCTGTTTCCCTGCCAAGCCTCACCATATACAATGTGTTACCTTTGCTCTGACGTTCTCGAACGATGCTGGACTGACCAGGGAGAAGCAAATCAGGAAAACGTCCTGAAAGAAGAAAACGTTGCAATATACGAGTTACCCGCACAGGTTAAAGACGAACTCCAGGCACACCGCTACAGAGGAAATACATATATGGGAGCTGTTTTACCTGCCAAGGGGTTTATATTTCTGTCCATCCAGTCGTGAGATTGACATGGCTCTGCCACACAGCACAGCCAGGCGGATGACACCCCCTTTCTTTATTGCAGTTATATAGAATGGAGAAGGAATACAGTGGTCTACTCTCTGCACCCCCAGCCTGCTGACTGGGCAGTGAAAGAGCAGCCATGAGGTCATCTCTCTGCTCCCTATGTCTATCAACATGCTACATGTTAGTACATTTCCATGCAGCACACCTGATTGGCTCCCAGTCCTACCCCTCCCTCCCCCAGCCTGAGCTCTCCTGTACAGTGACAGCAAGAGGCTGATACCAGATTGAATTCAGGTACGAACGCACCATTTAGGCAGGCCCTTCTTTGGGGGTGGTTCACACCATACCTCGTTTTCATGCATTGCATTAAGGCAGCACATTAGTTCTCGTCCACACCAGATGCAGTGCGTTGCGGCCCGAACGCACTGCATCGCGGCCGGCTCACTTTTTTGTGGGTTCAGGAGGGGGCGTGGCGGGCCATTGAAGTGAATGCGGTCCCGTGCGATCAAAATGCTGCCAGACCGCAGGCATAATGTGTCTTGCGATCCCGTTCGCATTGCGGACGAAGGACGTGGCTACGGTGCCATTCAGTATAATGGCCCTCCTGCCCCACAAAAAAGTGAGCCGGCCGCAATGCGATGCAGTGCGTTCTGGCCAGAATCGGGCCGGAACGCACTGCGTCTGGTGTGAACGAGGCCTTGTTTGTGAATAATCCCATATGCACTATTGTTGGCAACACAGCCCCAATTTATCATTGTTTGCTCTAGTTGTGGAACTACAAGTCCCATGAGGCATTGCAAGACTGACAGTTACAGGCATGATTCCCAGAGGCAGAGACATGTTGGGATTTGTAGTTGGAGCACAGCTGGAGGGCCGCAGTTTCCCACCCCTGCATTAGAGGGAGCAACCAATGTCTCTGTGCACTTACAGTACTCTGAAACTGCGCTGCTTGCTAGAGGTTACCACAAATGGTACAATATAATGCCTTAGAGCAGGCCACCTCGGTACTCCAGCTGTGCTGTAGCTACATATCCCATTCTGCCTATGGAAGCCATGCCTGTGGCTGTCAGTCTTACAGTGCCTCATGGGACTTGTAGTTCCACAACAGCTAATGTGCCAAGGATGCCTACCCCTGGCTTAGAGGATATGATACATAGGCTCACTCACCGTCTGAGGGTAGGAGAGAGGTCTCAGCCTATCGTAGTCTTCCTGGCCCGCGGTATCCCAGAGGCCCAGGTTGACGGGCTTCCCATCCACCATGACATTGGCTGAATAGTTGTCGAATCTGCGCAAGAAAAGCCAGCAAAATCCATAGATTAGGATGAATAAAAAAGACGTTCGGTCACATGCATCAAAGGAGAGAGAGAAAGGGGGGAGAGATGGAGAGAAGAGGGGGGAGAGAAGAGGAGAAATGGAGAGAGAGAGGAGAAATGGAGAGAAAGAGGAGGAGAAATTGAGAGATAGAGAGGAGGAGAAATGGAGGGAGGAGGAGAGAGAGATGGAGAGAGAGAGGAGAAATGGAGAGAGAGAGGCGGAGAGAGAGAGAGGAGGAGAAATGGAGAGAGAGAGGCGGAGAGAGAGAGAGAGAGGAGGAGAAATGGAGAGAGGAGGAGAGAGAGAGAGAGGAGGAGAAATGGGGAGAGGAGGAGAGACAGATGGAGAGAGAGAGGCGGAGAAATGGAGGGAGGAGGAGAGAGAGAGAGGGGGAGAAATGGAGAGAGGGGGAGAGAGAGATTGAGAGGAGAGAAATGGAGAGGTGGAGAGTGAGAGATGGAGAGAGAGAGGAGAAATGAAGAGGGATGGAGAGAGAGGAGAGGGGGAGAAATCGAGAGAGAGAGAGAGAGGAGGAGAGGGAAAGATAGAGAGAGAGAGGAGGAAAGAGAGGAGAGGGGGGGGAATGGAGAGGAGAGAAATGGAGAGGAGGAGATGGAGAGAGAGAGGAGGAGAGGAGAGGGAGAGAGAGAGGAGGAGAAATGGAGAGAGGCGGAGAGAGAGATTGAGAGGAGAGAAATGGAGAGGTGGAGAGTGAGAGATGGAGAGAGAGAGGAGAAATGAAGAGGGATGGAGAGAGAGGAGAGGGGGAGAAATCGAGAGAGAGAGAGAGAGGAGGAGAGGGAAAGATAGAGAGAGAGAGGAGGAAAGAGAGGAGAGGGGGGGGAATGGAGAGGAGAGAAATGGAGAGGAGGAGATGGAGAGAGAGAGGAGGAGAGGAGATGGAGAGAGAGAGGAGGAGAGGAGATGGAGAGAGAGAGGAGGAGAGGAGAGGGAGAGAGAGAGGAGGAGAAATGGAGAGAGGCGGAGAGAGAGATTGAGAGGAGAGAAATGGAGAGGTGGAGAGTGAGAGATGGAGAGAGAGAGGAGAAATGAAGAGGGATGGAGAGAGAGGAGAGGGGGAGAAATCGAGAGAGAGAGAGAGAGGAGGAGAGGGAAAGATAGAGAGAGAGAGGAGGAAAGAGAGGAGAGGGGGAGGAATGGAGAGGAGAGAAATGGAGAGGAGGAGATGGAGAGAGAGAGGAGGAGAGGGAGAGAGGAGGAGAAATGGGGAGAGGAGGAGAGAGAGATGGAGAGAGAGAGGAGGAGAAATGGGGAGAGGAGGAGAGAGAGATGGAGAGAGAGAGGAGGAGAAATGGGGAGAGGAGGAGAGAGAGATGGAGAGAGAGAGGAGGAGAAATGGGGAGAGGAGGAGAGAGAGATGGAGAGAGAGAGGAGGAGAGAGAGGAGAGGGGGAGGAATGGAGAGGAGAGAAATGGAGAGGAGGAGATGGAGAGAGAGAGGAGGAGAGGAGATGGAGAGAGAGAGGAGGAGAAATGGAGAGGGAGGAGAGGGGGAGAAATCGAGAGAGAGAGGAGGAGAGGGAGAGATGGAGAGAGAGGGGGAGGGAGAGAGAGAGAGAGAGAGGAGGAAAGAGAGGGGAGAGGGGGAGAAATGGAGAGAGAGAGGAGGAAAGAGAGAGAGGGAGAAATGGAGAGAGAGAGAGGAAGAGATGGAGAGAGAAAACATCTAAAACCATGCACCTGTCCCGATTTGTGTATTTAAAGGCACCTGTACTGCAAGGGTTAAGCTTCTGATTGGTCCTCAAGCCCAGCCAATCAGATGCTACCAGTTACATTTACTCCAAAAGAAATAACTCTCCAGTTCCCTTTGGGCCATGCAGGGAAATCCGAACCATTTTTCTGGCCCTTCCTATACAATGCCAGTGTGAGAGACAATTAGTCAATGCGGAATTAGAAAGCCCAGCAAGGCCTGCACGCTTTTTGGCATCCTGTGTATAAATGGCAATGCCAGACAGCTCCATCACTGCTCTGGCGGGAGAAGGGGCATTTCCCTCCTCGGAGTCATTCGGCAGCCTGCGTAATCTGATTTCTCGGAATTGCCTTTTCCAGTTTCGATCAATTCCCCTGTAGGAGTGGACGATTCCTTGAAGAAAAATGGCCACTCTTTGTACTCACACGGTGGGGATGTACTCTCCCGGGAAGGCGTTGGTGGTGTAACTGATCAGAAGGCAGGTCTTTCCGACAGCTCTGAGGAGACATGACAGGATGACATCATCACACGCTGGAAAGTGCCGAGTAATTAAGGAATATTTGTCATTTCAGTTCTAGAAAGGATGGCGGATGAATCATTTGTGTCGGGTAATTAGTGAAGGCTCATTATACAACGTTCCAAAACAGACGCTGGCACGGCGTCTCAGCAAATGTGCAAAAAGAAACCTGAGCGACTGGACTATGAAATGGGGGGTGGGGGAATGCAGTTGCTATGGACAACAGTGCAATTTAAAGAGAAACTTCACCCACCAATCTAATGTCTCCCAAAACCAGGGGTGGGCAAACTCCGGCCCCCCAGCTGTTGTGGAACTACAAGTCCCATGAGCTATTGCAACATTCTTACAGCCACAGGCGTGACTCCCGGAGACAGATGAATTATGGGATTTGTAGTTTCACCACAGCTGGAGGGCCAGATTGCACAAAACATGCGCGACAACTGTCAAGGTTCCCAACGTGCTTATTTCAGCTCCCAACCAAACTTTCATGCCCTCAAATGGCTGATATCATAACATGTGCAGCACCATGGCAACTGTTGTCTAGACAGAGGCCAAGATGGCGCCTTCCTTGGCTGTAAGGGATAGAAAGTTGTGGTTCCACTTTAAGGCATGTTGACATTCCTAAAGCGGGCTGTTACCCTTAGTAACCAACCAGGTTTAATATTTCCAGCAGGGAGCTGGTTGCTAGGGGCAGCAGCGCCACCGATGAGGCCTACTTCAATAGTGGAGAGCAAACGAAATAGCACTGTCGCCCCTGGCAACCAATCTAGTTGCAGCTTTCTCACAAAAGGAGCAATCTGATTGGATGACAGCCCAACTTTAGGTCCAGATTCCTGCAAATAATCCCACGCTGTGCCCAAAAAACGCAGCTCTGTCCTGATTTCTAAATAGTGGTTTCCCATCACAGCCAATCATATTCCAGCTTCCTTTCTCTAAAAGAGAGTGCAGGAATCTGATTGGGCAGCACAGATATCTTGTTCTAGTTGTGAGATCAGGGGGTTCTAGTTGTCAGGGGTAGGCAACCTCAGCACTACAAGTCCCAGGAGGCATGGCAAGGCTCTGACAGCCGCAGGCATCACTCCCAAAGGCACAAAGGTATAGCAGGGTTCACATTCACAGAGTGATGCATGCAACGGGTGTAGCAGGGTACAAATCAATAGAGTGATGCATGATGGGTGTAGTGGTGAACACATTCATGGTGTGATGCCTACAACGGGTGTAGCGGGGTACAAACCCATAGAGCAATTCCATACACGTTCATGGAATTATGCATGCGATAGGTGTAGCGGTGTACACATTAATGGAACGATGCATGCAATGGGTATAGCGGTGTACACGTTCATGGAATTATGCATGCAATGGGTGTAGAGGTGTACACATTCATGGAATGATGCATGCAATGGGTGTAGCGGTGTACACATTCATGGAATGATGCATGCAATAGGTGTAGCGGTGTACACATTCATGGAGTGATACATGCAATGGGTGTAGCGGTGTACACATTCATGGAATGATACATGCAATGGGTATAGCGGTGTACACATTCATGGAATGATGCATGCAATAGGTGTAGCAGTGTACAAATATATGGAATTGTGCATGCAATGGGTGTAGCGGTGTACACAATCATGGAATGATGCATGCAATAGGTGTAGCGGTGTACACATTCATGGAACTATGCATGCAATGGGTATAGCGGTGTACACATTCATGGAATGATGCATGCAATAGGTGTAGCGGTGTACACATTTATGGAATTATGCATGCAATGGGTATAGCGGTGTACACATTCATGGAATTATGCATGCAATGGGTATAACGGTGTACACGTTCATGGAATGATGCATGCAGTGGGTGTAGCGGTGTACACATTCATGGAATGATGCGGAGGGAGTCTATAGGAGGGATGTACATGTGCAGTATGGATGATGTCATGGATTGTACACCTGCAGGAACACAATATGGATGGACTGGATGATCCTCATCACACATGATGCCCTCCCTATTCGGCCCCATCATAGCATAGCACCGGCATCACCGTGCGATGACAGCACCGAACGATACAGTCTAATTACCCCCCCGCGGGCTCCGCCTCTGCATCACCGTATACCCCCCTCCCCCCCGGGGGTCCCCCCACACCCGGCTCCACTCACCCATCTCCCACCACCACACATTTGATGGCCTGCATGGTACAGAGGGGACCAGAGGCGGCGGACAGCGGAGGAGACCGGGCTCAGCCGGGAGAGCAGACAGGAGGGGAGCGCTGACACACTGCGGAGGGGGCGGAGAGGCGGCAGTCACGTGACGGGTCACATGGCAGGGTGGAGGGACTACATCACATCTGTACGAGAGTGTGACAAGGGCCGGGTCAGGGTGCTGGGGGAGAACACATGGGATAAAGGAAAGTGCAGGGGGGACACATGGGGTGCAGAAGAGTTTCGAGGGGACACATGGGGTGTAGGAAAGTGCAGGTGGACACATGGGGGGTAAAATGGTAGAGGGGGGAAACACATGGGGTACAGGGAGAACTCATTGGGTATAGGAGAGTGCAGGGGGTAACTCAATGGGCATAGGAGAGTGCAGGGGTAACTCATGGGGCGTAGGAGAGTGCAGGGGTAACTCATGGGAAAAGGAGTGCAGGGGTAACTCACGGGAAAAGGAGTGCAGGGGTAACTCACCGAGTATAGAAGAGTGCAGGGGAAACACACAGGGTGCAGGAGGGGGGGGCGGGGGCACATGAGGTGTAGGAAAGTGCAAGGGAAATATATGGGGTGCCATTAGGATATGTTGGGCTGGGGTGGACATTTGGCCCTGGGGCAGTACCATTAGGATATGTTGGGCTGGGGGCATTTGGCCGTGGGGCAGTACCATTAGGATATGATGAGATGGGGGGCATTTGGCCATGGGGCAGTACCATTAGGATATGATGAGATGGGGGGCATTTGGCCCTGGGGCAGTACCATTAGGATAAGTAGTTGGCACAACCTCTTCTTTAATCATTTACAACAAACGTGTTCATTATATTGTGTTCTTGTGCACTAAAACTAACAAGTGTATTTTTTTTTACTAACATTTTGGGTTTAATAAACAGTTGCAATTGATGCCATTTTACTCTACAGGGTCTGTGCTTTCAGGAAAGATATAATTGGGGGGGGGGTTAACACCCATAGCAGTTATTTGTTTTCACGCTGCTGAGGAAATTTTCTGCCACTTCTTGTCCTGAAGAGTCAACAGGAAATGAAAAGAAATCTTTCAAAGGTAAACGGAATTCTCATCATAGAGCGTCGTCACAGGAACAGGTGTCCCCCGTGAATATTTCCCGTCACATCTTGCTCTGGTGACAACTCTTTTGGACCCCCCACTTTGTGTCTTGAGGAGAATCAGAGAGGGGGAATCTACTCACCATGGACAGCGACAACAACAGTAACTTGGCAGAGGGTCTGACCTTTCCCTTCTCTATCCAGAACAAAAAATGTCTTTACATATTAAGATACAACTGTATCATGGCAAAACAATAAATCTGATTGAAAACCCGTAGACCAATAAAGATGTTTTATTAAAAATGACCGTGCTGTAAAAAAAACCAAAAACATTATATATATATATATATCAAACAAACAATTACAAACATCAAAAACACTGAATGAAAAAAAATATATACTACAAAAATGGCAACAAAATTTCCGGACGGACAGGACTGTCTGCACCCAGAACTGGCACTCTGAAGGTGCAGAAAGATGGAGGATTTGGCTCATGTTCTTCCACCGGGTGAGCCAAGCGGGGTACTGACATAGTTCAGGACTGCGCTTTGCAGGAGGCTCGCTCTCTGCGCTTCTTGATCTCTCATCCTCAGGATCTCAGCTTCTTTGTGCCTCAGCTTCTCCATCAGAGAGGAGATCTCACTTTCTTTGTCCAGCAGTGTCTCGCGGTGGGTATTGGCCTGTGCTGGAGAGGTGTGACGGAGACGGACTCATTATAAGCTATTTATGTACATGTCAGACTATTACAAGGCTCTAAATATACAGAGCAAAGAACCAGCTAAATGGGTGTTGTAGGTGACCCGTACATTTATCTACTTCTCTCCTGAACCCCTTTAATGGTCATGTCCACCCACAAGTCATATGTCAGTTATAGGTCTGGTGGGCTGTGTGGGATCCTGGCTTTCTAGCGATCTCAGCAGATATCCCTGTGATAAGTCCTAAACTCTATTCCTGCCCCCTAGTGTGTTCCAGCTCCGCTTATAGTTCCATAATATTAGATTTCAAACAATTCAGCAGGAATAGTGGAAGTCCCTCACAACAGTTGTGCAGAACTCAATGCAGGGATGGTGGGAGCTCCTCATAATGGGCACAGACACGGGAACTCAGCTCAGGGATGATGGGAACTCCTCATAATGGGCACAGCAGGTATACAGACCCGGGAGCTCAGCATAGGGATGGTGGGAACTCCTCATAATGGGCACAGCAGGGGTACAGACCCGGGAACTCAGCACAGGGATGATGGGAACTCCTCATAATGGGCACAGCAGGGGTACAGACCCGGGAACTCAGCACAGGGATGATGGGAACTCCTCATAATGGGCACAGCAGGGGTACAGACCCGGGAACTCAGCACAGGGATGATGGGAACTCCTCATAATGGGCACAGCAGGGGTACAGACCCGGGAACTCAGCACAGGGATGATGGGAACTCCTCATAATGGGCACAGCAGGGGTACAGACCCGGGAACTCAGCACAGGGATGATGGGAACTCCTCATAATGGGCACAGCAGGTATACAGACCCGGGAGCTCAGCATAGGGATGGTGGGAACTCCTCATAATGGGCACAGACACAGGAACTCAGCTCAGGGATGGTGGGAACTCCTCATAATGGGCACAGCAGGTGTACAGACCCGGGAGCTCAGCATAGGGATGGTGGGAACTCCTCATAATGGGCACAGCAGGTGTACAGACCCGGGAACTCAGCACAGGGATGGTTGGAACCCCTCATAATGGGCACAACGGGGTACAGACCTGGGAACTCAGCATAGGGATGGTGGGAGCCCCTCATAATGGGCACAGCAGGTGTACAGACCCGGGAGCTCACCACAGGGATGGTGGGAACTCCTCATAATGGGCACGGACCCGGGAACTCAGCACAGGGATGGTGGAAACCCTCATAATGGGCACAGCAGGTGTACAGACCTGGAAACTCAGTGCAGGGATAGTGGAAGCCCCTCATAATGGGTACATCAGGTGTATAGACCCGGGAACTCAGCACAGGGATGGTGGGAACTCCTCATAATGGGCACAGCAGGTGTACAGACCCGGGAGCTCAGCACAGGGATGGTGGGAACTCCTCATAATGGGCACAGCAGGTGTACAGACCCGGGAGCTCAGCACAGGGGTGGTGGGAGCCCCTCATAATCGGCACTCCTTATTTGCATGCTGCACCCTTGATTAGCTCCCAGTGCTGCTCCTCCTCCTACAAGTCTGACTTCTACTACAGGGGGGATTATAGAAGGCAGATACCAATTCAGCTACCTGATGATGATTTACATGTAACACACACACACATACGCTGTATTGTATTGTACCGACAGTAGTACCTTTCTGTTGTCTCTCCAGAGCCGATATCTTTTCTTTAAGACCTTCCTGGGTGGCGAGCTCAGCCTCCAGGTGTCCGATCTGTTCCTGTAACTCCACTCGAACCTTCGTGACTTCGGTGAATTTCTCTTGATCTTTCTTTGAAATTTCCTGCAGGTAAAATATTCGGGTTATTCGATGACTTCAGATCACCAAGAAAATCCTCAGGCAAGGTTCACACCTAAAGCGACTGAGCTGGTGAGCTGTTTTGGTGATTTTGCTTTGAAAACCCTGCGGTTTTCAATGCATAGATGTCTATGGAACCCAAACCGCGTGACAACCGCCCGAAAATCGCTCCTGCGCCTTTTTGTGCGACATGTGATTTCAACCGCGCGACAAATCGCAAAGGTGTGAACAGCTTCCATAGACTTGAATGCAGGTTTTGTGCGATATCGCGCGGATGAATCGCCTAGGTGTGAACCTAGCCTTGCATCCTCAACCTCCACCTGCAGCTGGAAATGCACCGTTGCAGCAATAAACCCTTCTTAGACCCCATGAGCTACATCAATCAGTTTCAGCGCTGAGCGACATTGAGCTACAGTGCACATTTTGTCGCACTACGTAGCGTCTGGGGCCAAATCGTACAAAATCCGCTGGAAAAATAGGTAATGTTCGAAATACAGGCTTGAGCTACAAGCGACATTGAGCTGAGAGGTGTGAACAGCTCCATTGAAATGCATTGGACGAGCTACATCGAGCGATATTTGAGCTGAAATCGTGCTACAAATCGCTGTGTGAATGGGGTCTTAGGTTGGCCGTGCACTTTACAATCCGATTGTACAATTTCCTTACAATAAAAACTTTGCAGGGTGAGGTCCTCACTAATAAGATACACGTGGAGTGGATTGCCTAAAGAGACACTGTCACTTTGCCTCCTGATAGCCCAGCAAGTTATATTCACCAAAGGTAATCTGTCTTTAAAAATATAACTGTTAATCTTCCAGAAATCCAGTGAACACTCAACCTTCCGATTGAGCTGACAATGCTGCCTCTGCTTCACTGAAATCCCAAGCAGTGGTGTCAGCCCTGCCTGCTTTTCCCCCTACTCGGCTATAGATCACCTTCTCCTCTCCTAATCTACACAAGGGGGGAGGTTTGCAGTCCACCACGGGAGAACTGTCCGAAGCGGACAACACTGCTTGGGATTTCAGTGCAGCAGAGGCAGCGTTGTCAGCTCCCTACAGGAAATTAGGAGCTCAGTTGATTTTTAGCACATCACCAGGTATGTTTCTGTACTTGCATCATTTTTACAGAGACAAAACACTGGGAAATGCGCTTGCTTATTAAATATTTTCTAGGCATACACCATAGCTGCATTCTTACTATCTGTGTCTTTTTAGCTATGAAAAGATAAATGTGTTAATTAGCATTCTCAGTACCTGTTGCAGACCATCAATGCGTCTCTTCAGACCTTCGATCTGTAAGCCGAGTTGGTTGTTCTGGGCCTGCAGCTCCCCTGCCAGCTGCTTCTGCTGCAGGACCTGAGCCTGGGCCTGGTCGCGGGACTGGGTCAGGGTTCGGATCTTGTCCTGGAGGACCGTGGAGTGTTGCTGCTGCTCGGAGGGAATAAGACGACAGTAACCAATGATACTTGTGATTGATGTCATTGTTTTCTTAAGAAATTTAAAGGCCTACCCCTTCCAAAAATTGGTATCTCAGTTCTGGGAGCAACTTATAAAGTCAAATAACCATTGAAGGGGAATCTGCATAGCATTGCAGGGGAAGAGGTCTACCATAAACCAAAGTAGCTACTGTCAAGTCTTTGCCTGGGTTTGGGGGGCTCCCTGGCCACAGTAAGTCAGTTTAGAGCAGCCTTAGGGTTCCTCCAGAGGTTGCTAGGTGTTCCTTGCCTCAAAGATAAACTATCACTGACATCAATGAGCTTTTCAGGTATCTGTAAGGGGGACATTCTCCCCGCAGACCACTAATGTAGTGATCCTTCTTCCCACCACCAACCAGCAGTATAAAGGGTACGTCTCCACCAACTCCACAAGGGGTCACTTTTTCCCTGAACTTACTAAATGTAAGGGATTCAAGATTCATTGTCCTGTGCTTCCTTTCTGGCCATTATGATTATTTGTTTCGATTAAATAAAAATAATCTGCTCTTAGGAAAAATGTATATAAAGTTTAAAGCCGCTATGCTAAAAAGCCAAAGGCTCTTGGAACTCTACTATGACACTGCACGGCGCTGAAAACTTCTAATATTAAATGCAACCTCTTTGGTTAATAAAGCAATTAATATAACACAATGATCAAATTTGATGTGAAAAATAAGAATTAACAAAATAAATCGAATTGATGTAAAAATGAATATGAATAAAAATGTGAGTGAATCAATAAGAAGTGATTTACTAAAGGAGGTAAAAATAATGGATAAACCGAAGTGTAATAAATGAAATCAATTAATAAAGAGTGATGGACCTTCTTCAGTAATATAAATAATATGTGATAAAGGTAATGTTATAAGAAAAATGCACAACACTGAAAACTAAATTATCATAAGTGAGTAACCATGTAACTGTAATGCAGTGTGTTCATGGGTTGAACTGGCTTTACCTATAAGGGATTATTCTCACCTCTTCCTGCTGAGTGGCATTCCGAGCCTTCTGGATCTCTTCTTCTGCCTGAGCGCGCTCATTGGCCAGCGTTATCTTCGTCCTGCTCAGCTCCTATAGAAAGAGATCAATGAACTCTTTGCCAGACCGGGCAGTGCGCTTTATACAGTATGGGTTCAGCGGCAGACATGGAGGAGATAGGAACTGTGTTATGACATAAACCATTCAAGCAATAAGAACTCCATACAATTCCAACGCAGTGACTAATCAGGATGTGGCAGCCAAAGATGTCCCCTTTGCTGTTAAAGCTGAAGTCACGGATTTGGAAACTCCAACCCCGCACAAATCCAAGCAGATGTACCTTCTGTTTTACAAGATTTTACTGGCTGGTTCGGTGACGTCCCAGGCCCTTCCTCTTCTTATCAGGAAGTGGGCACTACTTAGTTTAGTACAAAACGTTGGTAAATAATGACATGCGAGTCTTATTTGGTGCTGCAGGACTCTGCGCCAGACACTGACACTGCCCCAGGGGGTGGGAGCAACGACAGCTTGGGCTCAGGAGAAGACTAACGGTATCTAGTGCCAAAGAAGAAGTACTGCAGGGGACAGCTTCAGATTGAATCTGCTTTTTAATTTTTTTCAAAGAATGGTTAGAAGAGCCACTTAAAATGTTCTATGCTGTTTTCCCAGGAACACAACAGGTAGTGAAAGGAAATGTCTACAACGTTAGATAGTTGCCAATTAATTATTAGAACATTAAATCCTCACTTCATGCTGTGTTGACAGCTGTAAACATTTGGATTTCCCATTACCTTGGCAAGCCACATATCATATTATGGAAGCACTAATTTTATATATATATTACTGTATATAGATCTCTCTCTCTCCCTCTCTCTCATATATATCTATCTATCTATCTCAAATATATAAACAAAATGAATGTGACATCATACAAGAGAACGTGTTACAAAGTAAATCTTTTCGTTCAGGACAAATAGCTTCCCGTTCCTCGAGCAGCAATCTATAGTGCTGTGAGCCATAAGAAGCAACCACCGAACACATTTCAGTGACTCTGGTAGGGCAGTAGTGTGCTGGGAGCTAAAGGTTACTGCACTTTGTAAGCTGATATTTCTCCTACGTTGAATAATTCAGCAGATCTCACCTCCTCAAGCGCTAGTTTTGTAGCTTCAATCCGCTGAACTCTTTCTTGTGCTGCTCTTTCACTGTCTTCAAGATGGCGGGTCATGTGATCCATCTGTAATCAGAAAAGAGTTAGCCCCCCCTCTTTGATGTTACCTGGGGCATCCAGCTGAAGTGGAAACAGTCCACAGAGACTTACTTCTTTTTGGCGAAGAACACTGGCATCATCCTGGGCCTGTCGGAATCTCTTCTTTTCTGCTTCCAAACGCTCTAAAAAAAGAAAAGAAAAGACACCAATAAGCCAGGTTTATCAGCCACATGTTCAATCTCCTTTAGGATTACCAAGAACTATGTAGTGCCAAGGCACATC
This sequence comes from Nanorana parkeri, assembly GCF_000935625.1. Lineage (NCBI taxonomy): Eukaryota > Metazoa > Chordata > Amphibia > Anura > Dicroglossidae > Nanorana > Nanorana parkeri. The sequence continues at coordinate 903,477 of NW_017306812.1, forward strand.
TGTCTGGATACAAATTAAATCACATCCTTGTGATCTTCGCCAGCTCTGTATGTGAGTACAGGGCACCAGGATAATGCTTCCTCAGGGGTGGGTCCATGACACCCTGTACTCACAGGATGTCCTCAGTTTTGCATGTTGAATAACACTGGGCTTCTTTCAAACCAAGAGACTGATGACCTCTAGTGGCAGAAATGGATTACTGCAAGGACCATTGGCGAAGAAAAGGTAAGTATTGCAGCAAGAGGGGCTGTTTTGTTATAAAAGGCTCCTGGGGAAAGTTTTATTTAAATAATTTAAAAAAAAGTTGGGCTTTAAAAGGACTGCTAGGGTACACTCTGGCACTATATAGTAGTTGGTAAGTCTAAAGGAGACTGTACAATAAGGTTGCAATGTGCATGGGAAGCTTGTTTACTTAGAAAAAAGTGCAGAAAGATCTATGATCAGCTGTGTTCCCTAGCGCAGCTTCCCCCTTTCCTGAACCCCCCCATCAGGGAGCATGCAATGATAACATAAAATGTCCCCTGATCCTTGGGACTACATGTCCCACGATTCCAAGTGCCACCCCCATCTAGTCCTTTCTGAGAAACTACAAGCCTGCCTTAGGACACTGCTTGTGCCAACATGCACAGGTAGCATCCTACGGCATGCTTGTAGTCTCTCTTCTCGGAGTGCACACAAAAGAGTGGCAACATAGGATCCTGCCAGGGAATGTGGCCACCCAGGAAGAGACAGCCTGGGGCAGTGGTCTTTGGACCAACTCAATGAAGAGGAAAGGAAAGCTTGTAAAGCCCCAAGTGGCTGAAAGGCAATCATATACTGTACAAACCTCATTATGGGAGCAACACCTAAAATACAAAGTTGCCGAATGTTAAATAGTTACTATTTATTACCATGCTCTAAAGAAACCACACTAGATCAGACTCTGTTACACTATGAAGACAAGGACTGCGGGAAGTGTTCTGTAGTCCTAACACCCTGCCCCAGGGTGATAACGCTGCACATAAATAAAGTACAGTCAATAAGTGTTGTCATCCTAAGATAGGAAATGTGTAATTGAGAGAATCACCAGGTAAAAAAAAAAAAAGCCAGAAAAAAGAATAGTAATGCAGTCATCACATCTAAGGACTGGTAAGCTGCAATATATATATTTTTTCCTGGGGTTAGATACACATTAAGGCTTTGAAATCACCAGCTCCCACCTTCTGCTTGCATTGCTCGAAGCTTGAGCTCTGCACTTGTGTTGGTCAGTTCCTGTTTTAGCTCGAACAGCTGTTCCTGCTGCCCTGAGCACTTCCTCTCCAGCTCCTCCGCCTGTGGGATCATACAATGGACAATCATCATTAGGATCACTTTAAAGTACACATCAGGGAAGATTTACATAGGCTGCCATTGGGGACCTCTCTGAGAATGTCAGATTCCTGGCTTTCGTGTTAATGCCTTTCTGAAACAATGCATTGGCTACCAAATTCTAATAAAAAAAAAAAGAAGCTATTTACTACTCCTCCTCCTTTTGGTGCTTTTTTACACTTCAAGCCCTGCAACAGCTTTTGCTGCCATATTCTTAGCCCAGAGCTTTCCCCTGCAGTACTTCATTTCTGCCACAAGATGCCCTCAGTCGTCAAGGTAGAATGACAGGTAGCAACATTTAAAGGAGAACTATGAGGCGAGTGCTTTTCACTCACCTCATAGTTCTAGCCGACCTGTGACAATGAGACTGTCACAGGTCGGCTCAGTAGATTGGGAGGTGAGTGAACACATACCGGCGTTCGCTCACCTCTCGATCCTGTCACGGCTCTCTGCCGTGACAGGGGAGGGGCTGGATTCCCCCCTCCCCGCTCCAATCCGCCAGTGCTGACTGGCGGAACGGACGGGGGAGGGTACAGCTGGCTCTGCCTCTTGATAGGCAGAGCCAGCTGTCAGTCACGCAGCTGGGCGGCTCCCGGCACAATTGTCGGGATCCGCTTCAGCTGCGGCGTCTCAGTATACCGCGAGCAGTAGCTCGCGGTATACTGCGGCGTCTCAGTATACCGCGAGCTACAGCTCGCGGTATACTCAGCCTAGGGTGACGGGAGGACACTAGTTTGTGTCCTCCCGTTACCCTAAGGAGAACTATGGGGAAAAGCCTTAACCCCATAGTTCTCCTTTAAATCCGTGGTTCTCAACCCAAAAGTGGGGCGTAACCCCATGTTCATTGGGTCGTCGTGTGCCTTCCACTGCACTAGGTGAGAGGCTTCTCAGCCTCCCCCATAGCGCAGCAATGTCAGTTCTCGCACCAAGCAGCCATTCAAAATAAGCTGCCCGGTGTGGCGCCAAGTGTCGGCTTCAGTTGGGGTGGGCTGGGGCTATGGCAGCGAGGGAGCTCCATTCCATAAGTGCATTGCTTACAGCTCCCTCGCATGCCCTGTAAAGGTGCCTAGACTGGAGTGATGTCACATTTTGGCTGCCCGCACCTCAGGGCGGGCAAGGGAGCTGTACAAGTAATGCACACATGGATGGAGCTCCATCACAGCACAGCTGCAAAAACGACCCCAGGCTGAGGATCCACTCCAGTTCTCATAAGGTAGAGAGACTTTTTTTTTCTGTGTGTGTGTGAGAATGACTGAGTGTGTGAGATTGTGTCTGTGGTTGTTTGTCTCGATCACAATTGCACCTACCACGCGTTCTGGTTCAGGAGGAGCATAGCGCTGCCATTCATTTGAATGGCACCCCAAACGCACATCCAGCCCACAGTTCGATTGCCCACACTGGAACGGTCAGTATCACAATGCCAGTTCCACAACATTCCAGTGCAGTGCAACTTAATGACCAAGGACAAATGTGGATCCTGAGGTTACACAGGTTGAGAACCACTGATTTAAATAATTTCTTCTAAGCCCAGGCTGTCATGAACTTGTCGCTGGCCTGTTCACATGTATTTACGTGAACCCAAATGGGAGCGGTCAGCCGTCCAGTCATTCTATTACGACGGGCGGATGGCAACAGGTTAAACCAGTATATTTACAATCAACCAATACAAAACTTGCTAATATCGCCTTTGAAATATATTATACAGCACAGATATGACGCTTACCTTGCTGCGATAGATGAGGATTTTCTCATTGGAAGCTGCCAGTTCCTGTCTTAGTTTGAGCTCACGTGCTACAAAGTCCTGAAAAGAGAAAAGAAGCATTGAACACCGTTATGGAAGTTTGGTCTAACCTTCTACCGGTTACACTGTTGCCTTCTTTCTTATGGCATCTCTTTACACCTTCACCACAAGATGAAACCATGAAATAGTCATTTAACCTACAACATGAGTCAACTGGCATAACGTATTGGTTAAACACCATTATACGACAACCATCTTTTATTAAAAGGGTCAGTCAACACAAAAGTGATATTTTAGTAATAGGTGGAGGTTGGTGGGCTGAGTCAGCCCCTGGACACTTATGAGTCTTAGATACTTCAACATTGAGATCTCCCTACCATAATTCCCAACTCAGTTCCAGTCCACCAGGCAGTTTTGGGTGTTCCCACCCAGCTTTATGTGTCCCATTTTCTACTGTTACATTCCTAAAGATATATAAAAAAAACAAATCCAGCAGGGATAGTGGGAGTCCTCCCATAATGGGTACAGCCGGTGTGCTGACCTGGGAACCCAGCACAGGGATGGTTGGAGGCCCTCACTATGGGTACAGCAGGTGTGCTGACCTGGAAACCCAGCACAGGGATGGTCAGAGGCCCCCACTATGGGTACAGCCGGTGTGCTGACCAGGGAACCCAGCACAGGGATGGTCAGAGGCCCCCACTATGGGCACAGCAGGTGTGCTGACTTGGGAACCCAGCACAGGGATGGCGGGAGTCCCCCGATAATGGGTACAGCAGGTGTACTGACCACTATTGTTTTCCCCTGGTGCCATGACTGTCCACATCTGGCTTTCCCTCCAAAGATCATACTGAAAGTTTTATCTTATGTTCTATTAATCTTAACTAATAAATCAGCACAGAGCTCATCTGACACACAAAGTACATTAGATGAGAGCGGACCAATGAACGAGGGCAGGGAGAATCGCCAGCTCTATGTCACCTTCCGTTTCAGGCTGGGCTACAGCATCTTTCAGAAGGGTTACAGGAACAGA
>NW_017306812.1:907629-946518 GCF_000935625.1 Nanorana parkeri
ATTATGGTCACTGCTAATGTCTGCATAATAGATCTCTCCCCATAAACAGAAAGTCAGTACAACAGTCCTCTGCCCAACGATACGGTCAGTACAAAAATCTCCTTATACCTCCTTCTCCTTTCGCAGGTCTTTAGCGAGTTGTTCCCGTAAAGAGGAGTTGTCACGCTTTGTCTGGGTGAGGATCAGCTCCAGGTCTTGTGCTTTCTGTTGTGAAAGTGCCAGACCAGTGTCGGCCATGTGCAACCTGGAAGAATAAAGAATATGTGGGCTGTGTTCTCACAGATGTCAGAAGGAAGCATTTGGTATGCATTTTTAAAATCTGGCAAGCACCACCCATATGCTTAGTATGAATGAGCCCTGTATAGTCTTCTTTGTTCCCAATAATGTTGTACTGCATAGACCCAAATTAATTAGGGCCCAATGTAACTTGTGAATTGCACAACACATGGCACACTGTATACCACAGTATGGTGCACCGGGATCCTTTTATTCTAAATGGCACCTCAATGCCTTAGTACAGTAGCTGCCAACATATTGTGGTGTGCTGCGCTTAAAAAGAGAGTCATGTATGATTTGGGCTGCATAGCGCATTTAAAATAAATGGTCTGCCTTTACCCAATGGACGCTGATGTTCCACACAATGTGCATGTGGTTGATCTTGCCAGAATTGCCGTGTCCTTTTCACTTCCTGTGAGTTTAAATGAAAGCACAAAGAACCTTATCTTTATTCTGTAAACTACTGGTCCCAGCAATCCACCATGTAATGGAGCTGAACAAAGGCAGACATGTTTGAAGACCAGCCTGTGTGACAACCCTGGCTTCCTCTACAGTGGGGAACAAAGCATAGACATGAAGGCGGAGAAGCTGTGTTATTCACAGGATCACCAGGTGAAACTTTAGGGAAAAGAAAAAAAGCTAAAAAAGAAAACGAATGCAGCCACCACATCTGAGGACTGGTAAGCTGACATATATTTTTTGAGGGGTTAGATAGGCTTTTCAGTTTTGCAATACAGTACCTCTCATGGCCTATAGATGATGTTCTTGCACATAACTGTCAGCCGAAGGCCTAATTTTGTTACCATAGTCCAGGCGTAAGCAACTTTGCCACTCCAGCTGTAGTGAAACCACGAATCCCACCATGCCTCTGCAAGACATGCCTGTGGCTGTCAGTGTCTTGCAATGCCTCATGGGACTTGTAGTTCCACAGCAGCTGGAATGCCAAGGTTGCCTACTCCTGCCATAGTCAATAAGCACACTTAATATAGATCACCTGTAATAAAGTGCGGATGCGCCCGCCCCATGATCCTTTGCGGCCGCCTGAGAATCTTCAGATCTTCGGACGAGAGCGAGCGGCGCAGACACAGGTAAGTTTGAACCCTTTTTGAACTTTTTTGTTGATGTTTTTGGCTATATCTACTGCTTGCTAGCAGTAGATATAGGCAAAAACATACAAGGCTTTAATTATCCTTTAAGGAACAGTAACACCAGAGCCACATTACAAGGTCATTTTTCCAGTAAGGGTCTCCTGTATAACAAAGTGGTCCTTACTTGGCCGTCAGTGAATTTACAACGGATTTCCTATCCTCTAGCGCTTCCTGGAGTTTACCAAGATGCAAGGTTGTTGTCCTGGTTAAAGAAAAAAGGATAAGAAAAGGAGTAAAGAAAAGAATATTCAAGTTCGCTGACCTTCTTCTCCAAAACCCACCTGCTGGTTCGATTCATCTCCTCCTTCTGCTTGTCAAGGGTTCCCATCAACTCCAGAAACTGCAAATTAAGTCAATGGACCCATATTACAGAGAACAGTCCATGGGCACCGGACTATAGAGAGTCCATCACTTACCTGCTTGTTCTTCTCCTGTTTCAGATTCTGGACTTCCTTGGTCAGGACCTGTCTCTGGTCCACGTGATCCTTCCTCACCATCTGCCTGTCCTGGTTGTGATCGACGCTTTGCTCTGAGACACAAGAATACAAAGGGTGACCTATTTGTTGGAGCAAAGTGCAGAATCCGATTGTGGCCAATCAAAGTTTAAGTAAATGTAAGCTCTTACTCATTGACATGTAGTTTGTTAAAGCGCTGTGTATTATACTACAGGTTTTGAAATACTGACAATTACAAGTTACATGGTAAAGCTTTTAGGAGATTTTAAAGAAAAACTCCGGGCAGAATAAAACTTAACCCTTGCAGTAGGGCTACCCCCACACTGCGGAATATGTGAAAGCCGCACGGCCTCGTCAAGGCTCCTCTGTGTAGTGCGGTCCTAACTCTAACCTGTGAGAGCCTCCATCTTGGAGCGCATATAGCAAAATAAAAAATTGGGTGCAGGTTCGCCAGGAGGCAGCCCAACCTCCTTAAAGGCACAGGGACACACAAGGGACTCCGCACATCACAACGGCAGCTGAGATCCCCAATGTGTCACTGCACCAAATCAGTCAACCAAACTTGCACCCAATTTTATCTTTTACTACATGTGCTCTAAGATGGAGGCTCTCATAGGTTAGAGTTAGGACCGCACTACACAGAGGAGCCTTGATGAGGCCGTGCGGCTTTCACATATTCTGCAGAAGACGTGTATCTAAGACCTCTGTTATTAACCTTAGCGGTGAGACAGGTTTTTTTGCATGCTGGCTGGAGAGTACGCTGGGAAACTTTTTGCTGTTGTACTGTAACCTGAGGGAGGTAAGCAGTAGCCATTAGAAGCTGGGAACATACACTGGACCAGTGGTAGGCAACCTCAGCACTCCAGCTTTTGTGGACCTACAAGTCCCATGAGGAACTGCAAGACTGACAGTCACAGGCACGACTCCCAGCGGCATGACGGGATTTGTAGCGTCACCACAGCTGGAGGGCTGAGGTTGCCTACCCCGGTATTGGACTATAATATTCATCCCTTCTGCTTTCCATAGATAGGAAAGAATTAAAGAGCTCCACCTACCGATTGCCCTTAAAATGTCACTGGGGATATTGTTGCCAGACAACTCCATCTTCACGATGCTCCGATTGTTCTGCAAACAGTTAAGAATATTTCTGCCTCCGAGGAGTCCAATATTATTCCATCGCAGGTCTGAAAGAAAAACAGCGTCATCATTAATTCAACATCCTGTACTAACATCTCCACCAGGACTATGTTGCTCTAGGCACACCTAAGTATTGACGGCCATTCTTATGAGCGCCACTCCATCTCTCACCAACCATGCTCCATGATTACTATTGTGAAAATAAAACGGCATCTATGGTCAAGAACTGAAAATAAATCTGTCTTTCCATAAGTTCTCTCCCACTCCTAATAACCATATTGATCTGGAAGTTTGCAAACTTACTGATTGAAGATTCCCATAGGATGGACTTCCTTAGTGCACTGACACCATTTCACTGTGCCCTGCGAGTATGAACTTCCTGGTGTCACTCTCTCAACGTCTGAACAATGTAACATCATCACTGCTTGCTGGAAGCAACGCATGATGGGTTATGTAGGCTTGAGAAATGGAGATTACATCACATCAAGCAGCAGGGAAAGAGAAGCAAAGCTCACTGGAAATCCAGGAAGTTGTTGGAAGTGACGGGCAGACGGAAGGCGGCGCTCCCTACATAAAAGGGATTTTTTCATGTAAGCTTTGATTGCATTATCAAAAACAACTCCAGTATGTATTCCTATTACAATGCCGATGTTATAACAGGAGAGGATATGCTCAGACTTTACTGCTCCTTTAAATTAGACTGAGCTGCTGGAAACAACATGCTGTTGAACTGCAATCAGTCAGTATGTTCCACCAATCAGCTGGAAAAAAAAAACAGAAGATGGCTGTGAGATATCTGAACTACAGATGTTCTGGGACACATGATTGGCTCATGCATAAAAGTATCTGTGGCAAGGAAAGTTCCTGCTGCCCCCAGCTACCGGATTCTTCCTTTTATTCCACCATACTGTTCTGGAAACAAGAAGGAATTTGGTTGCTACAGACAGTAAAGACTGAGCTTCAGACACCTTTATCCATGGGGTCCAGAGTGACCTCCTCCAGACTAATACCTAATTCTTGGAGGGTGCCGTTGCGTTTCAAGGCCATAGACAGTTCTTCTCCTCCTTTGTGATTGATCTGATTGTTGCGGAGATCCAGCTTCTGCAGAGTCTGGTTGCAGCCGAGTCCATCGCAGAACATAGAGAATCCTTCTTCCCACATTCCCAGGTTGTTCCACTCCAGAATCAGGCTAAGGAGAGCCAAACAAAATCCATCAACTTTTCACCTCACCTCAAATAATATAGATTTTCCAAATAAGGGCGGCCATGTGACGACATGCTCATTAGTTTATGGGTTATGTGTGTACTGGTGATGGGTTATGTTTAATTAAGTTATACTGTGTAACTTGTTTATCAAAAGACTGTCAGTGCGCCCCCCCCCCCCCCCCCCCCCCCCCCCCCCCCACCCCTCCCCCAGGAGCTCAGGACAATTACATTTTCTTGCGTCTGGCCAGACTCCTGCTATGGCTGTCTGGTGAGCACTCATTGGTGTTCATGGTCACATGACCGCGCTGACCACTGAGAAATACTGCAGACCAGGTCCCGGAGGTAGGAAAGACTTCTTATTAGTCAGGTAGGCTCTGAAGTGAAGGGAGGGACCGTGGTGCAAAGGGAGGGACCCTGGTGCAAAGGGAGGGACTCTGATTGGATGGGAGCTTCTAATGAAAAGTGGGCCTCCACTTTTTTGTTTGTTTTGCGTGCTGTCCCCCTTTAAAACCCATACCAGACCTCTATCTAGGATAAGGGTCTGGTATATATTTTGAGGGGACCCCGCGTAATTTTTTACATTTTAGACTGGGGTGCCTTGAGATTATGTATATTTAACTGATAAAAGCTGCAGAAACCCTGTTCTATGGCATCATATTTGACATACCTGGTAAGAGAAGAATTTTGCCTCAAGAGCTTCCCAAGGGCCTCTATACTATCTCCTCGTAGATTGTTACCCTGCAAAAAACATACATTATGTCATCCCCGATACTCTCAACCAGCTCAAAAACACTAATATGACATAAACAAGGTTACATTTTAGGCAAAGACAATTACACAGGAAAATCCTCATCACATCCTCAGTGATTTACATCCTATGCTCCTTCTTGGGGGACTTATAGATCTTTACAGAAGGGTTAAGCTGGCCATACAATCTGATGGTAGATCTAAAGGAGATTGTACAAACAGTGAGTGAACGTTGTCTCCCTAGATTAGGGGTAGGCAAACTTTGGCCCTCTAGCTGTTGTGCAACTACAAGTCCCACCAGGCATTGCAAGACTAACAGCCATAGGGATGACTCCCAGAGGCAGAGGCATGATATGATTTGCTGGAGGGCAGCAATTTGGCTACCCCTAGATAAAGAAGTATTACTGGAAGGATCACTAGCTGAAAGTAAAGAAATAAAATGTATAAAAAAAAAAAAAAGAAAACGAATGCAGTCACCACATTTAAGGGCTGGTCAGCTACAATATGTGACATTTTTCTTTCTGGGTTTGGATTCCCCTTAAAAGGAGAACTATGAGGTGAGTGCTTTTCACTCACCTCATAGTTCTAGCCAACCTGTGACAATGAGACTGTCACAGTAGATTGGGAGGTGAGCGAACACATGCCGGTGTTCGCTCACTTCTCGATCCTGTCACAGCTCTCTGCCATGACAGGGGAGGGGCTGGATTCCCCCCTCCCCGCTCCGATCCACCAGAGCTGACTGGCGGAACGGACGGGGAGGGGGCAGGTACAGCTGGCTCTGCCTCTAGATAGGCCGAGCCAGCTGTCACTCACGCAGCTGGGCGGATCTCGACATCGATGTCGGGATCCGCTCCGGCGTCTCAGTATACCGCGAGCTGTAACTCGCGGTATACTGAGCTTAGGGTGACAGGAGGACGCTAGTTTGTGTCCTCCCATTACCCTAAGGAAAACTATGGGGGAAAAGCCCTGACCCCATAGTTCTCCTTTAATGTTTCTCTGTACAGTCTAACTTAAAATAGAATTGTCATCTTGTAACAGTACATGTGTGTATATAGGTTGTGGTTCTCTATCATACAATGTCTACTCTGAACCTTGATGAAGGGGACCCTGTGTGGCCCGAAAGCGCTTGAATGTCTGAGTGACATCTATCAATAAATGGATTTGCACTGACTTGATGCTTTGTCATGCTGGTGTGACATCTATTTTTTTAAGTTGTTCGGTGTGCGGCGCCATCCGCGGTCATTTTGAGCACCCATCAACACTTTGGGATTTCCGGTAAGGAGTGCTACAAGACCTATGGACATTTGATCTCTGTACAGTCTGACACCATACAAGTGCAGTAGCAAGACATATTAATCTCACGACTAGGGATGCATCGATACCCATACTAGTATCGGTGCCGATGCTGAGTATTTGGGCGAGTACTCGTACTTGCCCAAATGCTCCGATCCTAGGCTGATACTTACGGTATAAGGAAGGCGGGCAGCGATTCATTACACGCTGTCCGGCTTCCTGAGTGGCTGGGAAGCCGGCTCCGTGCTCCCTCGTCACTTGTGACGCTGCCCGCTTTCCTGATTGGTCGGGAAGCTGGTTAATCAGGAAGCCGGGCTTTGTGATTAGCCGGCTTCATACTCCCTCGTCACCTCATGACGAGGGAGCATGGAGCCGGCTTCCCGGCCAATCAGGAAACTGGGCGCCGTGTCATTAAACGGTGCCCAGCTTTCTGATTGGCCAGAAAGCCGGCTCCATGCTTCACGTCACCTAGTGACGAGAAGCATGGAGACGGCTTCCCTGCAAATCGGGAAGCAGGGTGGCAAATCTTTTGGAAAAGCAGGGAAGCAGGGTGGAAAATCTCCTAAATGGGGAACAGACAGCAATAAGAACCTGACAGAGGGTGTAACCACTATACACACAACTTTAAAAAAAAAGGTTTGGTGGGAAGTCCACTTTTCTTTTTCGTAATAAATGTATCCGATATATGAACTCGCACTCACCTTCAGATCCAAGGACTTAACCACGGAGTTGGAGCGGAGGCCTTGTAAAATAAGCTTGGCACCTGTCAAGACAGAACAGAATTCCAATGACTGATTTATTGGTGTAGACTAAAGCTGGTCACAGACATGCCATGATACTCTGCGGTTCCAACGCATTTCTATGGTGGCGCCAAACCCACAGGACACATACGTATCGGCGTTGCAACAAACTGGTACAGTGAAAACAGGAGGGATAGCTAGGTTCAGGGATACCTAGGCTCAGGGTCAGTACTTAAAATGCATCACCTGTTCCAGCCCACAATCTGCATATAATTGCCCCATGTTGAGGATATGTTCATAAATATCCTCCCTTTGAAAGCTACTAGCCAAAAGCTTTGCGTGGCTGGTGGCTCTCAATCCGGGCTGTCATCGACAGCTCCAGTCTGCAATGAGAATTGGGAACGAATCAGAGTGGTACCGATCATGTGATCCCTATGACAAATAAGCAGAAGAAACAGCAGATGTCACCGCAGCTTAAAGGTGAAAGTGCGCCTATGTTTAATACTGTCATTGTCAGATACAATTACAATACTAAAAATAATAATACATGAAATAAAAAAAGAAAAATTTTTTTTGCTTATTATGCTTTTGCATATTTCTCAGCAACAGCAAGGGTCTTTATTAAACCGGTGGACCAAAGAAAAGTCTTAGAAAGTATACAAATGATTTAAGTGTGCAAATTAGGCAGCAAGTTATCGTCGAGTTTACCGACATGTACTGGCGCTGCTAAATTTGCCCTGTGCATCTAGACCTCGGTGACCACTGTCCACAAACGGGTAAATAAAACCATTAAACTTAAATTTAAATAGTGTGGTGAGGATTTTACTGCTGCCTATGTCCCCATTAGGGAGGTTAGGGAGGTCACTTTCTCTTTTTGTCCCAGTGATCATGTGACTGGGAGAGAAAGTGATGGTTAAAGGAGAACTCGAAAGGCGAGTGAAAATCACTCATCCTCATAGTTCGAGCCGACGTGTGACAATGAAACTGTCGCAGGTCGGCTCAATAGATCGGGAAATGAGAGAACACATACCATCGGTCGCTCACTTCTCGATCATGTCCCTGCAGAGGGTGGGGACTGTCAGTCACGGCTCCCTGCAGGGATTCCCTCCCTCCCCCGATCCTCCAGCGCTGAGTGGCGGATCGGACGGGGGAGGGCACAGCTGGCTCTGCCTCTAGATAGGCAGAGCCCACTGTCACTCACGCAGCTGGGTGGATCTCGACAGTAATGTCAGGATCCGTCCCGACTGCGGCGGTCTCAGTATACTGCGAGTTGTAGCTCGCTATATACTGAGCTTTGGGTCACGGGAGGATGCTAGTATATGTCCTCCCGTGACCCTTAAGAGAACTGTGGGGAAAAACAATCACCCCATAGTTCTCTTTTTAACCGAAATTCACAGTTGTCACCAAAAGGGTAACTGTTCCTAGTGATGGGCTTGGGCGTGTTCGCAGCTCCACATGCAATCTCTGCAGCTGCAGACCGGGAACATGTCTCAGTACCTGCGATTGGCGCTGCACGCTGTCAGCTTCCTGGCGGGCTCGGCACGTGACGCTGCGAACACGCCCGAGCCCATCACTAATTGTTCCACTGGGGACAGCCATTTCCAGTGACAGCTGTCTAAGAGGGGATTTCCACTCCCTTCCTGTTTTGCTTACAGGACAGCAGAGGACTTCCTGTTGTGCCTCCAAGTGATGGAGGAGCACAAAGAAACCTGGCGGGGGGGTTTTAACGATTCTGTGCTTTATCCAAATTTGGCTTCAGACACACTCAAATAGACAACAGCAGACAGCACAATGCAAAGTCTGCTTTAGATTTTGGTTCTGTGGCACCAACCTTCCCCGTTGAGCATGCAGTCACTGAGTAGGACATGGGTGAAGGTCACATCATTCTCCAGAAGAAGACCCAGGACCTGGCAGGACTCCATCGACAGGGTCTGGGCGGATAAATCCAGCCGCACTTGTGCCGAGGCTTCCGTGTGTTCTTGCAGCTCTCGTAACAGTGCTTCCTGGGGTTCCGAGCCCTTCTCTTGGCATAGCCGGATATACATGCTTCTCAGTTCATCCATTGCTGGAGTGTTAGGTGGTGCTTTACTGCAAGGCAGTCAGTCAGTCAAGGGCAGTGACTGGCAATGGCAGAGCCTGCAACAACAACACAAAAAACACAGAGAAACAATGGCTTGTTAATGTCCAAAAGCAGATACCAAAGCCAACCAGACCAGATTATAAGACAACGCATGTAAATGCATGCAACTGTGCGTTTGTATTACCTCTCTGTCCCTACAGTCAAAAGCAGAGCTCTCCAATCAGCAAAACTCATGCCCCCTGCTCATTGGAGAGCTCTAGATTTGATTTAGCAGGTAGCATGTCAGACCTCTGCAGAGAGACCACTGCTTCCAGAGAGAGCAAGGGCTCTTCTTTACATGCTGCCAGGCCTTATGAGCCTTGTAAAGTCAGGGCACTATCTGCATGGAGTTTGCATGCTCTGTGTCTGCATGGGTTTCCTCCCACACTCCAAAAGACATGACGGTGGGTTAATTGGCATGCATGCGAGATGGGGATCTGAGATTGTAAGCTCCTTGGGGCAGGGACTGATGTGAATGTAGATTTTGTAAAGCGTTGTGTGAATGGACGGCACCATATATAAATGATGCTATGGACAGACTGCATGATATTTGGTTTTGAGATGAGCTCAGCCTCTGCCATGGTCCCCTGAGACCATTATACCCAACATGTGGCCTGCCGGCTCTCTGTGTGCAGCACACCGTGTCCTGGACTTGGTAAGCCAGCTGTTCATCTGCACCTAACAGTACAAGTATACCCCCCGCTGGATGGGGGAATGAGAGCAGCGCAGACGCATGTGATCATGTCAGTAACCACTGAGCACCAATGGGAGGGGATAAATAGCACTGTCACTAACCACTAGTGCAATGGGGAGTGATGGGGGATTATCAGCTCTGAATAATAATGTGAGGAAGGGTCAGTAGTACTGCTACTGATGATATTGCTGGTAGTTGTTATTTTAATGTCCACTGACACCAACGCGGGGGTTTAATATTGCGTCCAATGACACCAATGCTGGGGGTTATTATTACGTCCACTGACACCAATGCTGGGGGTTATTATTGCGTCCACTGACACCAATGCTGGGGGTTATTATTGCCTCCACTGACACCGATGCTGGGGGTTATTATTGCCTCCACTGACACCAATGCTGGGGTTTATTATTACGTCCACTGACACCAATGCTGGGGGTTATTATTGCGTCCACTGACACCAATGCTGGGGGTTATTATTGCATCCACTGACACCAATGCTGGGGGTTATTATTGCATCCACTGACACCAATGCTGGGGGCTATTATTGCATCCATTGACACCAATGCTGGGGGTTATTATTGCGTCGGCTGGGGGTTATTATTGCGTCCGCTGGGGGTTATTACTGCATCTATTGACACCAATGCTGGGGGTTAATATTGCACCCACCGACACCAATGCTGGGGGTTATTCTTATGTCGACTGTCACCAATGCAAGGGGTTTTATTGCATCCACTGACACCAATGCTGGTGGTTATTATTGCGTCCACTGACACCAGTGCTGGGTAGGATGGTCCTCTATCATTTTCAAGTTGATCACCACTGCCCTAATATACAATATGACAAGGCCAGGTCGAATCCACAACACAATTCCCTGCAAAATCAAATAAACATTGGCAACTATGCAACACGATTCTACGGTCACCATTATCATTTTAGATACATTATCATCTGCAATACAATTATCTTCAGGGCACTCTGTGGGGTCACTCACCTCTACTGGTCTGCTCTTCACGTAGACACAACTCGTAACCAGGCAGCCACTGGGAGTGGGAGATGGTAGCGGCTAGGTCCTAGGAGATCTGTCTCTCACTGCAAAACCGCTGGTGGCAAAAAAGTTTAGTGTCTTTCTACGTCTCTATATAAACGCCATTTTTATGAAGCCAATGTTATTAAAACGAATAGCCAGTGTCCTTACGAAATATGGCCGCTCCTATAGAGGGTAGTACAAGGAGTGGGGACAAAAACTGCACGGAGTCTCGCGCTCTAGTGGTCGAAACTTTGGGTGCTTGTGCTCGCGCCTTGCGTGTTGCGCGGCCACGTCAACCAATCAGCATCAAAGAGAAGGCGGGAAGGGCGGAGCGTGGAGTTTGCGCGCCGCAGACAGAAGGGGATGGAGGGTGACGAGGAGGCGGTGGCGGCGGGGTTCCGCAAGGCGAGTGGCGGCGGTTTCCATGGAGACGGGCGGTGGGGAGTGTAACCGTGGGCCTGTTTGGGTATGAGACCAGGCCGCAGAGTGATGTAAACCGTAGCAGACAATCGGAAATCACTGATTTTAGCTGAGCTCTTGTTGCTATGGGTTACTCCCCATTGCTCTTTATAGAACTATGGACAGCAGGCTGCAATGAGCAAGCCATGCAGTGCCTGGCACCATATCTGCCGGTGTGGTTTATAAGGACGATCCCAAATTTTGGTTCCTATGGGTGACCGGAGAGGTCGGGGCTCGTGTGCACCAGGATGGAAATTGAAACTCATGCGGTCTTATTATAATAAATCGGGGCCTCCCCTCCATAAAAATAGGGGCATCTAGGCAAATATAAAATACATAAACAATGCAGAGCTGGGGTGTGAGAGGAAGAAGCAGTACAAAGAACCAATCGGGTCATGTGTTGACTAGAAGCATGTTGATAGGAGAGAGATGAGCACTGTTCTGGGTGTGTCTAATGACTGCCTGTGCTGGCCCAGCACCTCCGTCCCTCACCTCCCTGCATAAGCATACTATCACATATAGATACATAAATTATTGCAGATTGCCTACTTCACTGTACATGTTGGTGACACTAGACTAAAATTGTCTTCTTCCTGACCAGCTTTATTCATCTTCATTACAGGATGTCGTCTCCAAACTGCTGCACTTGTATCTGGAGGAGGGCAAGACGAAAGGTAAATGGCGGACATGGAGGGTGACTCTGCCTGGAACCGCTGGTGATGGGTCGAGTCCTCCACTGGCTGCTTTTCTATTTGCAGTCATGTGCTGGGGATTGACTTGCTGGCGGCAGGGCAGGCGGTGCTGCAGCTCACAGGCAGGAAATGAAGCCGCACAGAGCTGGATGTCATCACCTGGCTCTCTAATTGTTGACAACACCAACACAGCCATATAGTGCTAAAGAAGACCTGTCATGACATCAGCTTCCACTGCTGACCCCAATCTGAAAATGCTACTTGTCTGGCTATCACTCTGAACTTCAGGTTCCGCTGACCCCTGAACAAGCATGCAGATTAGGTGTTCTGCCCTGACTTGCTGCAGGGGGGGGGAGGGGGGGAAGTTCCATGACAGCCTGGGCTCAGATGAATTGGGTTGAATTATGCTGGCTGTCATTCAGCTCAGGAGACTGAGGACCTCTTGTGGTGGGAAAGCAGTATTGCAGAGGTGATTATTACAGTGATGTTATATTTATGCTTTCAGAGCCCAGTCACACCATATATAGTGTGTTTTAGAGTGTTCGGCCTCTGGAACGCAACCCAGCCGGCTCACTTTGTTTTGGGGAGGGAGCGTGGCGGTGCATTGAAGTCAATGGCGCCGCAGCCACGCACATCGGCACCCGAACGCATGGGACATTAGTGCCTGCCTTCCGGTCCAGTGTGATCTGCAAAAAGTTGTGCCTGCAGCATGTTTTGCAGATCGCACTGGACCAGAACGCAGGCACTAATGTGCCATGCGTTCGGGTGCCGGCAATTGCACCGCGGGCAGGGGGCGTGGCTGCGGTGCCATTGACTTCAATGCACCATCCCGCCCCAAAACAAAGTGAGCCGGCTGGGTTGCGTTCCAGAGGCCAAACGCACTCTTTATGGTGTGAGCGGTCCAGAAGCTTCAGGATCGGGAGGGTGATGACCTCGGGGGCATTAAAAAGATAAGCCATCAATGGCTGCTTCAGTCTTCTATTTGTATGGCTTCCCTGTCAGCAGCAGGTGGGGTTACAAATGTTGCCAATACCGGCATTGCATTGCTTATTCCTCTAAAGTCAATTCGGCGCAAGAGTGAGAGACTGCATTGTGGCCACTAGATGGCGCTGAGGATACATACATGTTAGTGTGATCCTCAGCGCCATCTGGTGGCCAGAATCTGGTATTTCACCGTCGCACACAACGAATGTATGTGCAGGTTCCCTGGATGAAAAAGCGATGAGAATTTTGTATAGATGACATTATGTATATTTGTGTTCAAGGTCACACATGCAGATCTCACTCAGTGTCCTTTTTTTCCCCTCTACTCTTAGTCAGTTCCGATGCCGTATTAGTCATGGCCGAGCTTCTGAAAGTATTTGTTACTGGTAAGATGGCCCTTTACCCATAAGCCTTAATTCTGTTATTGAAAACCATTGTGTATTATGGCGTTGGAAGCATTGGTCACCAATTTCAGGTGGGTAAGTAGGTGGGACCGGCTAATAGGGGATGATTGACAGCTTGATGAAGACCCGTCTAGTTGTCCACATCATAAAGACTGAGCTTAGGGATTTTCATAGCCTCCGATTATTCCAGCCACGCTGTGACATCACAGAAAATGGCGTGTTCAATTATAACATTAAAAACTTATTATAGGTAACTAATAATGTAACCCAACAATGAACTTCTCTTATTTGCGCCCTTTTACTCTTAAATACGCCATTTGAAGGCTTTTCTTGTATCAGTGCGATAAGTGTGAAAATTAGGGATGCACCAATACTGGTTTTTCGTTATCGAGTACCAATATTTTTATTTTGGGGTACTTGCCAACACCGAGTACCAGTGCTTGGTGCCCCCCATTATCTGGAAGTCATGCAGCAGATCATGACCCGTCGCTCCAGCTTCCTGATTGCTTGTGTTCTAGCTAAAGAACACCGGCTTCACTTGCCAAAGCTGCCTGGCTTCCTGACCAGTCAGGAAGGCGAGCGGCAAGTCATGAGGTGCTGATTGGTCAGGAAGACAGGCTCCCTAGCAACAAGTGAAGCCGGGCGGCACGTCATGACCCGCCTTCAGGCTTCCTAAATGGCTAGGAAGCTGGCTTCACTTGACCTATCAGGAAGCCGGGACGCGCGTCATGAGGTACCCTCCGGCTTCCTGATTGGTCAGGAAGCCAGGCTGCCTAGCAACAAGTAAAGCTAGCTTCCTAATCAGGAAGCCGGGCGGCAGGTCATTGCTAGGCTAGGAAGCGGGTTTCACTCGTTCCTAGGCAGCTCCGGCTTCCTAGCCAATCAGGAAACTGGGAGGCGGTTTTAAGGCCAGGAAGTGCATCCAGAGCTCTATTCACCCCAGCATGTGAACATACTGACTTACAGGACATTGAAGTAGGCCTGCATCAGGCAGATTTAGTGTTGGGATTTGTGCCCATGATTTTGATAGAGAATAATCAGCATTGTTGTGTTTTCCATAATGACAGAGGCAGCAGCTCGCGCAGCGCGTCAGGCCAAGTCGGAAGATTCAGTGGTGGTGCATATAGAACAGGTGGAGAAGATCCTTCCACAACTGGTGAGACGTTGCACTGAATCTGTTCAGATTTCCGCCGGTTTTCTATCAGATATTTATTATTCCGTTCTCTTCTTTAGCTTCTGGACTTCTAGATGAAATTCTGTATTCCTCAAGAGTTATTCCAATCTGCTTCCACCCCCATAAAGAAGCAATGTCTCCGCTGTTACTGAGGTTCTCAGCCTGTTTAGTATGAACATTTATCCCTAATCGTCTTTCAGGGCTGCACAGGAGAGAGGGCTCCACCCACCGAAAATAGAAAACACAAGGCTCACCTTCAAATAAAAAGCACCGAAATGTCTGCACGCCTCGGTTCTTTTGTATTTCCTCGCCTAACAGGACCAACCACGCAAATAGTTACTAGTTTGGCTGCCGGGCCAGAAGACGGGGGCCCCACCTGGACAGAGCCGCTGTCCTGGGTTAGTAGCCTAGATGCTTATTGAAGTGCGTCTCCTTTTTAAATAACACAATGCGTGATAGGCCACACCACGGAGGAGGCTGAAAATAGCACAGAAGAGCTCACCACTGCTCCAGTAGGAGATCTCTGCACCCTGAAGGTAAGAGACGGCAGCAGCTTGTTCTCTGCTTAGTGGACTAAGGGACAAGATATTTCTGAAGACTGAAGGTTTCTTTAAAGGAGAACTATGGGGTTAAGGCTTTTCCCCAGAGTTCTCCTTAGGGTAACGGGAGGACACAAACTAGCGTCCTCCCGTCACCCTAGGCTCATTATACCGGGAGCTGCTGCTCGCGATATACTGAGACGCTGAAGCGGATCCCGACAATTGTGCCGGGATCCGCCCAGCTGCGTGACTGACAGCTGGCTCTGCCTATCTAGAGGCAGCCAGCTGTACACTCCCCCGTCCGTTCCGCCAGTCAGCACTATTGGGGAGGGGGGAATCCAGCCCCTCCCCTGTCACGGAAGAGAGCCGTGACAGAATCGAGAGGTGAGCGAACGCCGGTATGTGTCCGCTCACCTCCCGATCTACTGAGCCGACCTGTGACAGTGTCATTGTCACAGGTCGGCTAGAACTATGAGGTGAGTGAAAAGCGCTGTAGCTCGCGGTATACTGAGCCTAGGGTGATGGGAGGACGCTAGTTTGTGTCCTCCCGTTACCCTAAGGAGAACTATGGGGGAAAAGCCCTGACCCCATAGTTCTCCTTTAAGTGGGAATTTCTAAAATCTTAGCAAAGTCATTAACACGATCATGTCCAGTAGGAAGTCACCAACGCCATCTGTTTAAAAAGTAAGCAAAACCTTTTATCTGGTGGCTATCCAGCAGGATTAAATAACCCCCCTAGTCCTCTGTACTCGAACTTCTACGGGGAGGGGGCGGCATGTAAACACCCGTTGGCAGGTACGATTAGCAGATGAGACTCCTTGTTAAGAGATTTCTGACATCTGTTGGTGTCCTGGCAGAAATAACCAGGAACAGAGATTCTGTATTGTCAGAAGCAAAGTTTAATCAATGGGTATTGGACAGGATGTCGAGATTAACATTCTGCCAGGTTACAATTAGTTACATGAATTTTAAAAGTAAAGCGACATTAGCATAATTAATGAGACGCATCCCATACTGCGTAGGCACGGAAATACAAATAATCCAAAAAATTGTTATTTGTCACAGCAATGAGATGGTTAACTGTCTAAAACTGCAAAGTCACTCCCAAAATTTACCCATTTTAATACTTATTTTTGCAAAAGTCTCGGTCAAAATGAAACGTCCATTTTTGAGGAACGTAGTCTGTTCCAGTGGTTTTTGTTGGAGAGCTAACCTTGTCTACGTTCTGGAACTACAATTTCAGGAGCCTTGGTCCCCCATCCTAACAGGTCATAAGACCTGCACATTACAATTAGGGATGCACTGAGGGTTAGTCCACACCATAAGCAGTGCGTTCCGGTCCGATTCTGGCCGGAACGCACTGCATCGCATTGCGGCCGGCACATTTTTTTTGCCGGGCTCCGGCCGCAATGTGATCGCCCGCACGGGATCGCTGCAGCATTTTGAGCACACTGCAGGCACAAATTGCATAGCGGCCGGAGGTTGTGGCTACGGTGCCATTCTCTTCAATGGCCCGACACGCCCCCTCCAGCCCGGCAAAAAAGTGAGCCGGCCGTGATGCAGTGCGTTCCGGCCAGAATCGGACCAGAACGCACTGCTTATGGTGTGAACTCACCCTGATACCGTTTTTGTTTGGGATCGAGTGCAAGTACCGATATTTTTGTTTCCCGATACCGTTGCCCAGATTATCTGGAAGTCGGGCGGTGGATCATGACCCATGGCCCGGCTTCCTGTGAATAATATGAAGGACAGCAGACAGGGAGATGGAGCATGATCACTGCTGGTGTAAAGCTGAATGAATGGCAGAATCTGGGAGCGCTCTTCTCTCTTATATTATCCAGGACGTGGGCGGTACATTTCTTCTTTTACAGGATTGTATTTTTTTTGTGACAGTCTTTCAAGGAAGAATTTCAATAAAAGGTGTGACAACATGTTTTCTGCCACAAGTCTTAAAACGTCTTCATCTGAGGAGCTGTCGGCCAACCTCATATACCTTGTCATAAGTTTTCCCAACTCTTCAGCAACACCACCCTGGAACTAGCCATAAACAGGCCATTACCATGCCTGTGCTCTTTTTCCGTCAGCTCATCCTTGCCAAAATCAACACGGCTCATGGAGAGTGTGCGCTGTCACCCGTCAGAGCGGTCTATTAAAGCTCATGCAAGCGCCTCCATGCAGTACGGTGAATGTTATCCCGCCGGGAACCTAAACAATCTCTCCCGGAGAATGGATCATTGGGAGATTCACCGCTATCTGTGTTCTGAGCTCTCTGAAGACAAATCAGCGAGCTGGTCATAGTTCTTTTCGCTCACCACTAGGTGGCGATATTTATAAAGAAATGATTTGCCTTTCGCATCGGTTACATTGTATTACATAGGATTTATATAGCGCCAACAGTGTGCGCAGCGCTGTACAGCTTTATATTCAGCGTTTCCCAATTCTGGTCTACAAAGACCGCCGATTGGCTGCGTTTTCCAGATTTATATCACAGCCGGTGTTCTATTGAAAGCTCCAACTCGTCGAAATCTCCAACTACCTCACTGCCGGGTACTTCCAAGTTGGAGATTTCGACCAGACGGCGTTAGACTGCAAAACACAAAGACTGACGGAGCTTCTGTACAGATGCATTTTAACAATATTCAGCAGGTGGCAAGCTCGACAAGTATTCTGCAAACGCTACGCGCGCAACTGTACAGAGCTCCAGTCTTTCTGCGCACCGGAGGTGAGGTAGTTGGAGATTTCAATGAGTTGGCGGTTTCGATAGAACACCAGAATTAAAAGTCCGACTCCAGAACACAGCTGTGACACAGACAATCCTGATTTGTTGAATGCCGAAGAGATTGATGGAGGCTGCAGCGCTGGAACAGAGGGGAGGTAGAAGACGCGGATCACCAAAGAGGCGAGTACAATTAGCTTTCCACAGCAGGCAATTGACATTGTGACTTGTTTAGAGACATGACAGGGCCTCTTTCAAGGGGAACTTTGCCCTTATCCTTGAAATGATGACAAAGACACATTCAGAAATGTTTAGTAATGACAATCTACAAACAGATACTTCTAGATAATTGCCGGCTTTGTATTCTTTGCATACCTTAGTTCCCTTTACCTTCCTATTCTTCTCACAG
The DNA here is from genome assembly GCF_000935625.1 of Nanorana parkeri. NCBI lineage: Eukaryota > Metazoa > Chordata > Amphibia > Anura > Dicroglossidae > Nanorana > Nanorana parkeri. The sequence goes on from NW_017306812.1 coordinate 925,848, forward strand.
CGGACATTTTTACTAAGGGCAGATTCATATATCTCCCTTTACTTCCTGGAACTCTGGCACATGTGACTAGGACATGTGACCATGCACATCACCTCAGGGGAGACTTTCCAGCAATGCTCTGCTGATGTAACCTTCCCAGGATGCAACACTTGGGCACATTGCATCATTAATGCCCAAGAGGACCAGGAAGTGTAAAAAAAAAAGAAACTAAGTAAAATAAGTTTCTTTAACTAATGAATGTCGGATGATCTCATATCCCGATGCAGAGCTGCATGTTGGGGTGATTTTTAGTGAAAGGGGGTAAAGGTCGGCTTTAATATGACATGTTTCCCCACAACTTTGAAGTCTTTAGTCTAGGGCAGTGGTAGCCAACCTTGGCACTCCAGCTGTTTTGGAACTACAAGTCCCATGAGGCATTGCAAGGCTCCGACAGCCACAGACATAACTCCCAGTTGGGATTTGTAGTTTTGGCACTGCTGGAGTGCCAAGGTTCGCCACCACTGGTCTAGGCATTCCTCTTTTGTTCTTGTATGTGAGGACACAGAAGAATGATTTGTACCGTGTAACCAGACACATGAAGTGAACCTTTGTGGGAAGTTTAATTTTTATTACTTTTTTTCAGCAAAACCTAAAAGTATATATAAAAAAAACAATCCCTAAGAAACTTGAATTAGTTCAAGTCAACAATTGCAATGTCATTCATAGTTACCTGTAAAAGCCTCCCCTGTGTAGACATCCAAAAACCCTGAGACTGCTGCTGGGTGCCGCCATCTTGGATGTGAAGTCAGCAGCTAAAGCAGACTCGGAAACAACTCTCCATAGCAGACGCACCCAAACTTCGTCCCTCCAGCTGTGGTAAAACCACAAATACCAGCATGCATCCACCGCTGGGAGTCATGCCTGCGGCTGTCGGAGTCTTGCAATGCCTTATGGCAGGGCTTGACAAATCCCAGGCGCCAGCTCGCCGATGCGACTAGAAATTACGTCCTGGCGCCTCGGCTTTTGTCAGCCCGTTCACTGCCCCTGTTTTTTCTGGTCTCCGCCCCTTCCTGTAATAAAGACCGCTCACTGCTGCTCTCTCTCCTTGTACAGGGTGACATGCCCACCCTGTACAAGGAGAGAGAACCTGAGCTCCTTTAGAACATGGAAGCTACATGGACCTCCTGTGCAATCAGCAGAGAGATGGGCAATTCCCTGCCCCGCCGCTGACCATAAACAAAGGGGCGGGATGCTCGTACTGATGTAATTAACCTTTTATGGCCACATTGGCTAAATATCACTCCCCTAATATAACCATATAAGGTCAATGACATCACTGCATCCCGTCCCTTTGTTTACATGCAGCTATAGGGTCTCCGGTTACAGCTGATTGGGCAGCAGCGGAAGGAGCTCCCTTCTAGGTTTGGAGGAGCTCAGGTCCAAACCTGAGCTCTTCCTTAGTCCTCGGATCTTCCTGACTGAATGTCCACCAGAACACTGGGGACATCTTGTGGCGGAAATTAAGCACTGCAGGGGACAACACTCGAACAGAGATGAGTCCGGCAGCCTAAGCTGACTTTCGAGAAGAAAAAAAATACCAGCATTTGTCTTTCCTATCTATTTGTAGGGGTTTGCGGGCAGGGGGACTTATAGGAATATAGTATACAGCTCGCCTTCTGTGCGCGGCCCCAATAGCATACAGCTCGCCTTCTCTGCGCGACCCCAATAGCATGCCGCTCGCCTTCTCTGCGCGGCCCCAATAGCATACCGCTCGCCTTCTCTGCGCGGCCCCAATAGCATACCGCTCGCCTTCTCTGCGCGGCCCCAATAGCATACCGCTCGCCTTCTCTGCGCGGCCCCAATAGCATACCGCTCGCCTTCTCTGCGCGGCCCCAATAGCATACCGCTCGCCTTCTCTGCGCGGCCCCAATAGCATACCGCTCGCCTTCTCTGCGCGGCCCCAATAGCATACCGCTCGCCTTCTCTGCGCGGCCCCAATAGCATACCGCTCGCCTTCTCTGCGCGGCCCCAATAGCATACCGCTCGCCTTCTCTGCGCGGCCCCAATAGCATACCGCTCGCCTTCTCTGCGCGGCCCCAATAGCATACCGCTCGCCTTCTCTGCGCGGCCCCAATAGCATACCGCTCGCCTTCTCTGCGCGGCCCCAATAGCATACCGCTCGCCTTCTCTGCGCGGCCCCAATAGCATACCGCTCGCCTTCTCTGCGCGGCCCCAATAGCATACCGCTCGCCTTCTCTGCGCGGCCCCAATAGCATACCGCTCGCCTTCTCTGCGCGGCCCCAATAGCATACCGCTCGCCTTCTCTGCGCGGCCCCAATAGCATACCGCTCGCCTTCTCTGCGCGGCCCCAATAGCATACCGCTCGCCTTCTCTGCGCGGCCCCAATAGCATACCGCTCGCCTTCTCTGCGCGGCCCCAATAGCATACCGCTCGCCTTCTCTGCGCGGCCCCAATAGCATACCGCTCGCCTTCTCTGCGCGGCCCCAATAGCATGCCGCTCGCCTTCTCTGCGCGGCCCCCCAACTGTCCCCACGGCTCACCCTATGACATGAGCCCAGCTAGGCACAATTTTGCCACATGTATTCATTCCTCGCTGATGAATGCACAGCGTGGACCGCAAATTCCTTATCTCATCTCCGAGAACACACTGCTCGTCGTCGTTTGCAATCCTGGCCACCCTTCAAAGGACTTTATTAAGCAAATTAGGAAAGAGGGGGGAAAAAAAAAAGAGGAGTTTTCATGAGCGTCTTGAGAAATACTTCCGAAAACAAACCGAGCCCTTCAGACTCCGTGACTCCTCTCCATCCAGAGAGACTCCCAATGTATTTATTTTTTTGCCTGAAGTTGTCTTTACACTGGATCAGCATGAAGGAAAACATTCTAGCAGCAAAGACAAAGACAGGTGTTGCTTTGATGCTCTGTCAGTTGATATTAGGCCGTGTTTGTAGGGAGGGGAGCGCTTGTTGTCACCGGATCAAGGATACTGGACACTAATTAACTTTCTGCATTCACAAGGCCTGCCAGTGAGGTCACAATTAGCAGTCTATTATGTAACACCTAATCCAAAGAATATGAGACCGCCGTCTAAATAAGTAATAGGCGAAAAGAATGATAGGGCCTCAGGTCAACAATTTATCAAAATCTGGAGAAGTTGCCCATGGCAACCAATCAGCTTCTCTCTTCAGTTTGTTCAATTAAAATTTGAAAATGAAAGAGAGAAGCTGATTGGTTGCCATGCACAGCTGCTCCAGATTTTGTCTGCTCCAGTTTTGATAATTACATTTGGTGACAAGGGAGCATGGAGCCAGCTTCCCGGCCAATCAGGAAGCCGGACAGTGAGACATTACCCGCCCCCCGACTTTCTGATTGGCCAGAAAGCCGGCTTCATGCTCCCTTGTCACCTGGTGATGGGGGAGCATGGAGCCGGCTTCACAGCCAATCAGGAAGCTGGGCGCCGTGTGATAACTCATTGCCAGGCTTCCTGATTGGCCAGCTTCTCGAGCCTTTAGGAAGCCGTGCAATGAGTCATTACTTGGCGCCCAGCTTCCTGATTGGCCAGAAAGCCAGCTCCATGCTTCCTCGTCACTGGCTGACGAGGGAGCATGGAGACGGCTTCCCTGCTTATCGGGAAGCCGGGTGGCGAATCTTTACACACCGCCCGGTTTCCCGGCTAATCAGGAAGCCAGATGGCGAGTCATTACACACCGCCTGGCTTTCCTAATGGGACTTCTGGTATCAGTAGCGGCGAGTACCAAATAAAACAATATCGGTACTCGTGCTTGATACCGAAAAACCGGTATCGGTGCATCCCTAGTATCTATATAAGCATAGGGAAAACAATTTTCCTTCCATTCATAGGGCGCAGTGGTTGGAGTTTCACTTTGAAGCGGCTCCATCTCATCTCCTAAGAGGAAATAAATTGTGCAGCTACAGTAAGAAGTGACGCAGAAAGAGCGCGGCAAACACTGAGGCCATTTTATTCCCCTCCGCCGCTTCTAAAAGCCAAGGATTGTCCCTTTTATCAGGCCCGGCATCTCATGTGTGGCTCAGACGCAGCTCACCGAGGAAGCCGTGCCAACAAAGGACAATTTCAACCCAGGAAAAGCACAGGCCAAGGAAAGCAAGCGGGCGGAGGAAGCGGGGAGCGCAAACTGGAGGTAAAAAAAAAAAAAGGACCTTTTCAGGCCGGGTTCCTTGTTGTCGGAGGATGAGTAATTAGCAAAGTCAATATGGCAAAGTGGAAAAAAAAAAAAAAGATGAGAGCCAAGTGGCTGACTTCAAAGGCGTTTTCGGACATTCTAAGCAGTCTCCTGCGTCGTTAGCACAGGGCCCGCGTTGTGCCGACGGAGGCATCGTTTTGGATCATTATCCAAGGCAGTTAGAAAACAACTTGCGAGGGAGAGAGCACATGTTCAGTCGTTAAAAAGTTGTTTTTTCCACTTAGGAAAGGTTACCTGCTGCTGTAGACAAGTCTGCACACCGAGCTTTAATGGCAGGCTTGTGGCTCTGACTGCACCCAGAGCTGGCGGGTCACTAGCAAAAAGAAGATCCTAATTGCCGCACTAAAAGCTCTTTCCACACATTCTCACTCTTAATTGCCTTGCCGTCTTCCGCTCAGGAGCATCTCTCGCAGCCTTCAATTCCTCTAATACGACTAGAAGATTGGTGCACGGAGCAGAAGCATTATAAGCGTGCATTGCAGGAAGAAGTAGGAACGCAGAAGAGGTTATTAGGGGCTCATTCAAATGGGAGCAAAGGGCAGTAAACCATAAAAAAAAAAATCAGCCATGTTTCTGCGCCCCGGAGCCGCAGGTGCTGCATGCAGCCGTCTGTATAGATCAATGTACGCTGGTCAACACAGATACGGTACAGCTGCAGGAAACCAGCCATTATTAATGGTGTATAGCCCTCTGTGCCTGTGTCAATGAGCCCTTCGTACCCCATTCACACAGACTTAAGGCCGTGACACACTGCACGCGCAGCCGTGCAGAGCGAAGCAAATCTATCCGGCACGGAGCTTCGCGTGCAGTGTGTGAGCTGAGTGCAGTCAGATGATTGACTGCACCTTCAGCCAATCGGCTTGTCTGTAACAACCGGCCAGATGTCGCATCCCGTCGCGCCGGTTTATACGCGCGAGCTGATTGGCTGAAGTTGAAATTGTTCATCTCGGCACGCTCAGCTCTGCGAGCTCCCGCAAGCTGAGGTGCCGAGAAGAAAGTGACATGACACACTGCTCGCAAAGGCAGCGCGCCACCGCTCCGCGCTGCTTCGTGTGCAATGTGTCACGGCCTTTAAAGGAGAACTATGAGGTGAATGAAAAATCACTCATCCTCATAGTTCGAGCCGAAATGAAACTCACAAGTTGGCTCAATAGATCGGGATGTGAGCGAACACATACCGTCGCTTGCTCACTTCTCGATCATCTCCCTGCAGAGAGCCGTGACTGTCAGTCACCACTCCCCTCAGGGATTTCCCCCTCCCCTAGCGTTGACTGGAGGAATGGACGGGGGAGGGGGTGGGTACAGCTGGTTCTGCCTCTAGATAGGCAGAGCCAGCTGTCACTCCTGCAGCTGGGTGGATCCGTCCCGGCTGCGGCAGTCTCAGTATATAGCGAGCTGTAGCTTGCGATATACTGAGCTTTGGGTCACGGGAGGACGTTAGTATTTGTCCTCCCATGACCCTAAAGAGAACTGTGGGGAAAAACACTTACCCCAGAGTTCTCTTTTAAGTCTCTTTCACATGGGGTGATTTGGGGTTTCTGCGGTAGGAATGTCGGGTGTCCCCATCCAGATGTGGCCACTGTGCCCGTTCATGAGGTTCGGGATAGATGATTGCCCCTGGATGTGGAACAGATGTGTCCAGCGACAATCATCTATCCCAAACTGCATGTAATTGTACTATGTAGGCCACATCTGAACGGGGACACCCGGCATTCCTGCCGCAAGAATCCAATTACAATTATTTATATAGCGCAAAACATATTCCGCAGAGCTGTACAATCATCCAGACAAATAAGAAACACTGACAAGCATCACTGGCATACAGAAACAGTAGGTGGGGAGGACCCAGCCCAAACGAGCTTATAATAGGTTCTTGCCGCAGGGTCCCATGTGAATGGGACCTCAAGCTGGTCATACACCGTTCGATTGTTTTCATTCAACCTGCAGGCTAATTTATTTATTTAGGGCTCATTCACATGGGTGTAGAGGGCTGTACAACCATAACAAAACTGCCACATTTCTCTTCCATGCAGCCACCTGCACAAATCAATGACAGGATGCAGCTGTACACTGGTCAACACTCATCCAAGCGTGTATATATATACACACACTATATTGCCAGAAGTATTGGGACGCCGGCCTTTACACGCACATGAACTTTAATGGCATCCCAGTCTTAGTCTGTAGGGTTCAGTATTGAGTTGGCTCCGCCCTTTGCCCCTATAACAGCTTCAACTCTTCTGGGAAGGCGTCCACAAGGTTTAGGAGTGTGTCTATGGGAATGTTGGACCATTCTTCCAGAAGCGCAGTTAGAACTTCTATATACTTAAAATAGAAATACATATTTATTTTTAGTTTTTAACCATATAAATACCCTTTAAAGTTGATGGCTTTTCCCTAATGTGTTATGAATGCTGCAACTCAGCTGACACATTGGACACACATCTCAGCTGACATGCTGAGATTTCCTCCCATTGCTCCCTACTCTAAAAGGTGCCCATACACCTTACGACCATCGCAAGACCTTTGTCTTGCGATGGTCGTAAGCTCATTGAAAGCTCGTACGATCTGCCCATCTTGGACGGGCAGATCGTACTTGCGATCATCGAAAGCCTGCCCCGCTGAGGGGTGGGCTTCCGATGACCGCAGTGAGGGGCGGGCTTCCGATCACTGCAAGCCCTGCACTGAACCACTTCACTTTAAGCCTGATGAAGGGGACCCTGTGCGGCCCCGAAAGCGCTTGATTCCTTTCGAGTGAATAAAATGAAGATTCACTAAAATCTTTTGTTATTTTGTCGTTTCTGGAGTCCTGGTGACATCCATATCCAACGTACAGTAGAAACGGTCGCACGCCTTCCATACACTGTACGATTCTCGTACGATCGTACGAGAATCGTACAGTGTATGGGCACCTTTAGAGATTGCTGAGTGTAAGCTCCTCTGCGCGGGGACTCCTGTCACTGGTTGTGTGTCCTCTATAAGGGGCAGCATAATATGTCGGCACTACATAAATACAGGTAAAGACGTACATCAGATGACTGCTATAGCATATCTAAAAAAAAAACAAGAGCCGAGCAAAACATGAACTAGTTTAATAATGCGCAAGCAACCTTCTGTACACTCACCACCTTCAGCACAGCTGAAGCAGTACATTTATGGGATATATATCACATTTGTATGGACCGATTGGCAGAAGACTGGCGAAGCCTCTTCATCCATCGACACCTCCCAGTGGCTGGTTTCTAGGCGTCTTGAGTGCTTCATTTCGGAGAGAAATCCTCATAATAAGACCAAAAGGAACTTCACTTATTTCTTTCCTGTAGGAAACACAAGTGACGGGCCGTGAACACATGCACATTGCAGCCAACCCCACTGCTACTATGCTGAACACCTGCGGCTCGGATGGAAGCAAAGCTTGTGGAGAGACCCCTCTTCTCCTTTTATTACCTGACAGCTTCAGCCATTTCGGGACTTTGCTGGCATCTCTTTGAACTTGCTGATTGGAGTCAGAAATCCCGAGCTCCTCTTCGTAGTTCTCTGGTGCTCGCCGAGATACCTGCGAGCTGGGTCCCGGGAGGTCTTCCATGACGGGGGCAGTATAGGATCCTGAAACACGTGGCATTGCTCTGTTTATGTACAAAAGGTATCAGTCAGTATATGTGGAAACCAATGTCTGGTTTATAGCTATGTGTATCTACCCAGCTGGGTGGAATAGTCAGGTCCATGCATATGGACCAAACTTCTGCCCTCCAGCTGTGGTGAAACTACACATCCCATGAGGCATTGCAAGACTCTGACAGCCACAGGCATGACACCCAGAGGCAGATGCATGATGGGATTTGTATTTCCACCACAGCTGGAGGTCCGGAGTTAGGCTGCCCCTGGCCTATACTTTCCCATGTGTAGGGCCAGCATTACAATGACTATATACTTTAAGTGACCCCATCAGGTTTAAACAACATTGAGAATAAATGTCTCCAATAGAAGAGCGTTTATACTCATCTCTTTGGCGGCTCTTGTCGTCCTCCATTTCAGTGCTTCTGTTAGACTCTTCTGTATTCAACATATCCAGAACATCTTTACAGGACTCAGCATTGACATAAGGGTCAGCTTATAGGACACAGGTGAAACTCGTGGTGTGTTGATGCGCTATAACACCATGGCTCCGTTATTTGGCCCTATGTCCCTGTTGTGTCCTGTAGTAATCCTGTAGTAATGCAGGAGGTCAGAGGAGGGAACCACAACATGGGGGACACAGGCATCAGAAACTCCCAGAGGTGTCCAATGCAGAAGAATCTGACTGAGGCTTCAGGGTTGGAACGGAGGGAAGACAGGAGACAACGGCTTATTTTAGGTCCTGAAAAGAAGTGGAATAAAAGCGCAGACCAATTAGGATGTTAAAGGGTCTATAGAGGTCAGTGGCTCTCAACCTTTCTAGGGTCGGGACCCCTTGGTATCATTTGCCAAGTTGTGGTGACCCCCAACCATAACATTTAGGGATGCACCAATACTAGTATCTGTGTGGGCTCTGCGGCTCTCAGGTGGCCAGTGGGACTCTCTGGTGGCGTCCAGTGCATGCTCTGTGGTGCCCAGTGCGGGCTCTGTGGTTATCAAGCACTCACCTCCCCTCACTACTGCCTGCTCCCCTCTCTCTGATCCTCTCCGGCCCCTGCTGCTGCAGCGCCATGTAGGAGAACTGACACGACTGCGCTAGGAGAAGGCTGAGGAGCCTCTTACCTAGAGCAGCACAAGGCACATGGGGACCCCCTCAACTGTGGGTTGCGACCCACTGATATAGGTGATCCCACTACTGGACAGGCAGCTTCTACATCCCGGAGGATCTCCACTGCGAACTCTCCTTTCTAGTGAACTCTGTTTAATAGTCTAGAGGCATCTTTCATTGATATAAGGTTAAAGGGACAGTATAGAAACAGCCAACGTGTTTCAGGGCTCATACAAATCAGGGCTTGCTCGGGGAGAACATGTATCAGGACTGTGATGGCTTGAAATCGAATACCGTTTTGTCTAGTGTGTGAGATTACACAGGGCTCTGTGTAAACCCAGCACCCAAGTAAACCCTTATTTTATATCCTTATTTAAAACCCAAATTAGGATTGGGATGGATGTTTTCTGAGTGACACGGAAGTGGTTGTCGTATATGTTTCCCCTATTTTCCATCATGTGGTCACCGGACGCTAGGAAATCATTACCGTTGAAAAAAGACTAAAAGCTGCCGGGTGTGTGGCCAGACAAAGGTGAGAGTTGGCCTGCCATCCCTTCTGTCTGTATTTAGCTAAAGAGCATTATGTCATTAAGTGCTTCTGTACCTGGCGACCACCATATCCGCCTGAGAAGGAGACATCGGGGCTGTCAGTAGATGAAGCTGCAGGTAATGATCTGTAAAGTGGAAACACATCTAATTCAATAAACATTCCCTTCAATGCAATGTCTAGTGTTCTTTTTAAAGCGGCCCTTTACCCCTATTGACTACAAATCACATCAGCATACAGCTCTGCGTGCCGACATAAAATCTTCCTACATTCATTAGTTAAACAGACATATTTTTCTGTTACTTACAATTTCTTTTTTCTTCTACTTCCTGGTCCTCTTGGGGATTAGTGAGGTAATCGTGCCCAAGCGTTGCATCCTGGGAAGGTTACATTAGCAGAGCATTGCTTGGAAACCTCATCTGAAATGTCACGAGATCTCAGGGAAAGGCATTTTCCTCCCCTGAGATGATGTGCATGGTCACATGTCCTAGTCACATGTGCCAGAGTTCCAGGAAGTAGAGAGAGATCTAGTAATCTGCCCTTAGTTAAAATGGCCGCTGTCAAAAGACAGGGGAAGAAAAGAAAAGCAAGGTATGCAAAGAATACAAAGCCGGCAATTATTTAAAAGTATGTGTTTGTAGTTTGTCATTACTAAACATTTCTAAAGGATATGCCTCAGGTTCCTCTTTAATGATGTTCTGGATATGCTTGTACTATCAATCGGCCAATGGAGTGAAAACAATGCCCTCCCTGTGCGGCCAGAATCTTTTCACAAGCAATCAGGCAGAGCTACCATAGTGGTCAATCTACAATAGGGCTTCAGCTAACGATTATTTTCATAATCAATTAGTTACCCGATTATTTTTTCACCTAATCGATTGGTTGTATAAAAAATCTCGATCTCTCTCGATGAGAATAGTTGCAACTATTCTCATCATCGACTATTATCAATTTAGTCGATTAGTTGTTGCAGCTCTAATCTAAAAAAACTCAAAATTGTAATAGAATCAATAAAGGAATATAGCATATATATAAATTAAAAACTTCAAAGTCACATGACCAAAGTGAAATCCCATCTCAAGCCAAAACATTTTTGACACCTAGGGAAGGCTAATAACCGATGTTTCACCGTTCTCTGTACGCCTGTTGTAGAGACTGTGCTCACTTCCTGTCTCAGGGACCACACAGGAAGTAAAAGGAAATATCCCTAATGCTTATACAGAAAGCAGTCAGTGTAAATAAGTGGTGATAAGGATTGTCAGAGTGCTGCAGTCCAGAGGGGGAGAACTTGGGCAGGGCTGACCCCACTGCTTAAGATTTGTAGTGCAGCAGAGACAGTGTTGTCAGCTCACGACAGGAAGTTTTGGATTTCTGGAACAGGCATTTTCCTGTACTTGCAGCATTTATAAAAAGGAATAAAACACGGGGAATCTGCATGTAGAGCAAAGACAAGCCGTGTGCGCCACTCCTGTCTACCAGGTGACAGAGGTCCGTCTATGGCCAGCCTGTGTGTGCTACAAAAAATTAAAAGTAGAACATTTCTTGTTTTGTTTTTTTTAATTGTGAATCACGTTATTTAGTGGGAACATATTTCAAAAAGAAAAATGTATCATTAGGTCTCATTTCTTTTCCGACATTAAAAATAAACAAAAACAAACAATCATCTATTTCAGCCCTTGTGGTCCTCAAACACTAAGAGATGTTCAAAGCTTAGACTTGCGGTTGATTCTGCAATGGATTTGTGTGTTCGAGGCCGCCGTCTTAATAAATAAGAGCTCGCGTCTGTCTGCCCGCTGTCGCAGCGGAGTTTTTGTAGTTGGTCACAAGTGATTTTACATAAACAATCCTAGACAGTAATTAACTTGCTGGCGTGTCTCACAGAAGACGTTTAATCTGCTGCTACAGAACCCCAGTGTGGTCCCCAAGCACATGGCGAACACATGTAGCGGCTCCACATGACAAACACACTTTGAAGCGTCTGTGTGAATAAGCCCCGAGACACCTTGGTGTCTCGCCTAAAAGTGCCCTCTGTGTTCCAGTAGGGAACTTTTGCTTAATGCTTTGACACGGAGCTGTATTTATCATAAGGCAGTAGAAGCTTGTACACTGAGTGGCAAGATTATTATGACCACCTGACGTTTGTAGGCAAATTAGCTATAATTAGCTATAATTTCGCGCTGAAGTTGCTAGAGGGCCAGACCATTATAAATAGGGAAGCAGGTTTTTTACCACGACAGTAGAAATGATTTGTTTCTGAAGATACGGGGAAACAACGCGATTTAACAGCCTTTGAACGTGGGATGATTGTTGGCGCTTGGAGCCATGGAGCGAGTATCAGCAAAACAGCAGAATTCGTTAAATGTTCAAGAGGGACTCATTGTTAAAGTGTTTAAAGACTGGACTGTCAGCCGAAAATCTGGGTCTGAACGTGCAAATTGTGGCCGTCAGCGACTAGTCAATGTTAGGGCAGAACGGAGAGTGGCAAGACTGGTACAAGACAACAGAAGGGCAACAGTGCCGTGTCAGATTCCTCCCATCACCTTTCACCATCTCATGGAGTCACGAGGCTGCCCAACGCGGAGAGGAAACACAAGGCTCTCTTAGCTCCTAGGCCCCATTCACACGTAGCGACATACCTTTTGCAGCGGCTGGGATAGCGCGACTTTTGGGGCGACGGTAGCGCAACCTTCTCCGTCGGGCTCCATTCGAAAAAAACTAAATTGCGCAAAATCCACCGAAAAAAGGGTCCTGTAGAAGCGACTTGCGACCGCGACATGGAGCTAAGACAGCTCCATTGAATATCATTAGCCGACGACTTCTCGCGATATCGCGCGGCAAAAATGCGCGTTATCGCAGCGGAAATCACGCGATAAATCGCTACGTGTGAATGGGGCCTAATTCACAAGGGTAACGGCCGGCCTGTACAGATCCATGCGGTGTGCACGGCTCTATCGGGCATCTCCCAAGAAGGACAGGTGCTGCGTGTGATTTGTACACAGCAGCCCATAATTCTCTATGGGAGTGCGCCGCTCTATGCTCACCCGACCTGATCCAGAAAGTTTTACATGTTCTCCAATGATAGGATCTTCCTAAATGTGGGAAAATAATTCCTCAACAGCCCCAAAATTGGACGACAGATTCATTAGGCCAGCAACTACCTGATCCTCAGAGGCAGACAATTTAGTCTGCTCAGAAACATGATCCACAGCAAAGGGAAGGGCTGAGGCAGTCTGAGAAGAGCCTAGAGCAAAGGTGTTGCCTCCAGCAGCAGGAACTGGTTGTCAGAATACAGTAGTGACAGCAGGAGATTCGTCCATCCATGCTATTAAGTGTGTGGCCAGCTTAATATGCCGACTGACATTCTCCACCTAACAGTGGTCAGGATCAAGAGCCACAAAGCAGACATGAGAATCTTGGCTAATTCAGCCATTTTCATGTGTTATAACTAGGGATGCACCGATATATCGGCCGGAAATGGCACTTTTGGCATAATGCCGAAAGTGCCATTTTCTGGCCGATACAGCGGTGCATCCTATTCTCTCCTCCCTGCTGGGCGTGCTCTGTGTCCCAGCGTGGAGAAGAGAAAGTGGCTGAGCGCTGCGGGAGGAGAACGCTGTGAGCGGCCGACGTCTCTGCTCCCACACCGCTCAGCCTCCTATCACAGATTGGGAGATCGGTGAGGGGGCGGAGACAGCCAGCGCTGTCACAGGAGCGGGGAGGAGAGAAAGTGGCCAAGCGCTGCGGGAGGAGAGCGCTGTGAGCGGCCGACGTCTCTGCTCACACACCGCTCAGCCTCCTATCACAGATTGGGAGAGCGGTGAGGGGGCGGAGACAGCCAGCGCTGTCACAGGAGCGGGGAGGAGAGAAAGTGGCCAAGCGCTGCGGGAGGAGAGCGCTGTGAGCGGCCGACGTCTCTGCTCCCACACCGCTCAGCCTCCTATCACAGATTGGGAGAGTGGTGAGGGGGCGGAGACAGCCAGCGCTGTCACAGGAGGCTGAGCTCCATTCGCTCAGCCTCCATAACAGCTGTCAGGAGGGGGAGTGGGTACACTCTCTGTGGGACTCTGTGTCCTCAATCTCTTTTTCTAAATCAGGGGTCTGTTTAGATACCAAATATTTCCCCGAAGCCCCTAAAAGTAAAGTAAAAAATAAAAATATTTAATTTAAAAAAAATGAATAAATAAAAATAACAAGTTTGTAAAAAATAAAAATAAAATATTTAAAACATTTGAAAAAGTTAAAATAAAAAACATTTTCGGTATCGGTTTCGGCCTGACATTTTTGTTAATTTCAGTTTCCTTGCACCTCCAGTTAGAACTGCATTTACTCCAAGCTGTCAGATAAATGAAAATGGCTCTCACAGTTGTGACGGATGGGTGGAGCTGGAGAACTCCAGTACGTCTTTGGAGGACTGATAGAAAAGAACCTCGACCAACCCTAGAGACCGAGTCATTTTGGCCACTAAAGTGACAGGGTCTCCTGACAGCCAAGCCCCCACCCATCCAGGAAGCTTCGCCTCTTCATTGCTTAAATGGAGTGGAGCTTCTCGGGTGCTCACTCTGTGCTCTCTTAGCATGCTTCAAACCCACATTGGCTCCCTGTCTGAGTACCGTTCAGGAAATTGCAAAAGGCTGATACCAAGTTGAGTTCAGATCCTCACACTGCTTGCATTTAAAAAAAAAACACATTTATCGATGCAAAAAATGCAGATGGTGCTGCAATAATTTGTGTCTTTAACAACTACCTGGAGTCCAGCTTTAAACTATAGATTTATACAGGAAAGCCTGTTTGATGCTGTACATGAATATAACATATTTTTAACCAGTTGACATCCGCGGTGTTAAACCCCCTTCCCATCCAGGCCATTTTTCAGTATTCAGCGCTGAATTGCCACAAATCTGCAATGTTTTAGTAGAATAGGAAAGTCGTCTTCTTACCTCTTTGCTCCACTGACCCAAAATGAACAAATGCAGCTGGGAAAAGGCGTGCCTGAGGGCAAGAGGACATAGATATAAATGTCATATATATCACACATCATCATTATTGTCTCAGTCATGTATAATTACCTCTAAGCAGTAGCTTAATTTCCTTCGTCTTGAATATCCTGAAAAATAGCTGTGCAATTCCTGGTATGCGAGGCTGCCAAGGTGCTCCTGTACCTACAGCCTCATAGCTGTATATCTGAGGTGTGAGATCTAAGGCACCGCTGCCTCTAACTGTTAAAGGAGAACTATGGGGTCAGTGTTTTCCCCCATAGTTCTCCTTAGGGTAACGGATGAGTGAATTTTGGAAACGGTGGGTGGCCCGGTCTGTCGGCTCCCGTCCGACATCCTACGACTGTCAGCTGAACATCGGCCACATACAATCAGATGCAGGCACTGCTCAAGTGTCTTGACAGCTGGTGGAGCTGTCACAATACGATAGCCGCAGTGGGAGATTTCTCCATTCACGCTGTTAAGGGGTTTCACTCCCCAACCTGTCATGAAGCAGTACAGGTGCTTGGCCACCGATGCAACCAGCCATGTCACATGGGAGTGAGGAGAGTCCCGAACCCTGTCTAAATTTTAAGTCAAAACTTGGGAGCTTACACAAAGTTACTTCTCTTTGCTCCAAATAGACTGACGGGGTGGGAAAGCAAGCTGGGGAGGACAGAGATTATGTTAAAGTGCTCCTATCCCCTGCACAAGCAAACTGCAGGTTCACTTCACTTTAAAGCCTCATTAAACCATCTTGATTGTAATACAAATACAGAAATAAATATGTTGTTCTTTTTCCATTACCTACCACAGGTGTTAAAATACCCGGCATTGTCAGCACTTAGGGGAGTTGGACCTCTGCTCTCACACACAATGCAGCGGGCCAGCTCTCCAGTGGTCTGACACCTCCTTCCAGTACACTGCTCCAATCAACAGTGCTGCCGAGAGGGAGCTGCTGATCAGAGCAGTGTGCAGGGGGTGCATGGTGAAAATGCCGGAGAGCCCGTCACTGCATTGTGCGCGGGAGCCACAGTCAGACTCTCCTATGTGCATGCATTGCACTACAGTAATAAATCAAGAGGGTTCAATGGGGCTTTAGGTTTCCCAGTTCCAAATGCAGAGACCAATTATCGGAAGGTGATGAAAGCAGCCAATCATCAATTCAGAAGATTGAGAAATGACTGTTGCTGCGGGCTACTGACTTCCGCTCATTGCCTTCCAGGAACATCATGTGATGGCATAGGGGCTATTATTCTCCACGGCCTGGCTGAGGTTAATCCAGGTAAACAGTGCAAGCGAGGGACAATGTAATATGAAGAGGACACCTGTTATTTTCTAACCACTGCTAAACATCATTACAAAGCCATATTATCCCTACTCTTCAAATTGCACCGTTCCTTTCTCTCCGGATGTCCTGCTGCATAAATCTGATTGAGAGCTTTGACATTTTTTGCTCATTTAGTTAAAGTGAACCTGTCACCTAAATGCAAAATCTTTCATTAAATAAAGTAAATGTTTTGTTTATAATGAGGACTATTATTAATATATATTTTTTAATTTCTACCAAAAACCAATATTCTCCAACTGGCTTAGGGCCTTTTGCGCTTATGCATAGACAGTGATGTGCACGTTTAATGCATATAACGGCATGCATTTATGTGGTTTTTTTTCTGCTCATTCAATATACAAAGTCACAAAACAGTAATGAGCCCACTTAAGTGCACTAAAATTTGGCATGTCATATATTTAGAAAAAACAAACACTTAGCTGCACTGCATAGATGTGAACCAGCAACAAAGGAATGAATGGGATTTCTATTTGATATGCATTTTACTGCAGGAAAAAAATATGTTCAGATTAGAATTACCTCCAAAGCTGATGAGTAATGATGTGCGGGGGGCTAGGTGTGAACCCAAGTATGTTTTGCATGTACGTCAATAAATAGATGTATTCTATCTGCCGTTGGAGTGCCGGTGTCCATATTCTTTTGTATTACTGAGACGGTGGCCATCCGTCGACTACCGTTGCACCCATTTTATCCTAATGAATGAGCGGTCAATGGGTACATGGACTGTACGTGTGAACCCTGTTCACCAGATTTCACCCATGATAATGCAAAACAATCACTTGCGAACCCCCCCACCCCCATCCATACCCGACCCAATCAGTTGCCGAAGGGACATTCCATGCCCTGCAACTACATATCACAAGTGTGTGGGGAATGCCCCTGCCACAACTGAATAGAACGGGAAGGAAGGGGTGTCAATCACAGTTATGAACAGGCTTGGATGAACTCAAGTGAACTGGGTTCACACCAAGACCCCTCACATCCTTACTTATGAAGAGTGCCAACTGTAGTTGGCAGAGGCTGAGGATCTTTAGACTCCCTAAGTGAACACCAGCAATGTGTCAAGTAGCAATAACTTTAATATTTCAAATATACCAGCCAAAAAAAAAAATGAAAATTAAATGCACGCTTTCATCTTCTGCATTTGGCTGCCCCACTAACTAAATCCCTAAAGTTGCAGGCATCCTCATCAATCCCTATTCTTTGCAAGGTCCTGTATCTGTGAAAATGCAGGCCTAGTGTTCCCTGGTTCCAGCACCACACTCTCGCTATCTGAGCCCACTGTAGCCTCACAGTCATTGTACAGCCAGCCTGCTGAACCAGACTGTGAGAGACTTTTAAAAAAACCCAGATTAAGGTGGATATCCAACCCTCAGCATGGACGCATATTTCGCCGGTCAGTACTGACAATCAATGCTCCCTGAATGCTGGGGTTTAGCTGTGACTTAGTGGGGTGGGGCATGTTGAACCGCTGCAGAGAGTCTGGATCCTACACTGCAGCATAGTGCAGGACGCAGGATTTTCTGCTCTCCCTGGGGCTGCTTGACAAACAAAATGGTTTCCCTACACACTAAATTTATGCCCCTCAAAGTTCAAATGGGCCTTAAAGTAGGTGGGCACTCCCCCACCTGATACTGTCCCCATTGCTCTTTTCTCATGGAGTCTAACCCCGTTGTAAGGTCTGTGTCGCTTTGTCCCAGAGCTTACACAGGTTTAATGACCTTCTCCCCTCCCTCACATGCCAGTATCCCAGTCTGTCCTACTCAGGCCCCAGTACTGCATCATGGGAGATGGTTACCTTATCAGATACCTGATAATACCATTCATTTTTCAGGGCAGCAACAGGCAGACTGGTGGAAAAGTGTGACAAACGTGGGTATCAATGGCCCTATCAAGAGCACCTGTTGCTTTGCTCTGGATGGGCAATGTGACCGATTCCCTTTAAAGCAATTTTTTCATTCCTTCAATCAGCTGCCTCGTGACAGACTAATGCGGTTGAGGTCAAGAATAAAACGTACTCTATATCCCAATTAGCCGACATGAAGCTTCCATTTCTTCTGATGTACTATAAGCTCTACCTTTTGTAGTAACGATGCGGTGCACCCGGCCTGTAACGCAATCATTGCACTAATTACTTATGTGACGCTGCGCACCCCGTCTCAGGATGGCCCGACTGCGCTATCAGGTCAGATGAGAGCAGCACATGAAAAAAGGGACAGCGGCAGCCGCCTGGTATGGGGGCTTTTTAACATTTCCCTTCTTTTTTTTTTTCTCAATCCGTATTGTGTAAGGTTGCATGCCATAGAGAAAACAAAAGACAGCTTTCCGTAAACTTTAATTACAGCGTACCAGACATGGTCAAAACTCGGAGAGGGAACACTCGCCAGCGCTTTGATGTTTCAGCTGTAGGGATTTCACTATTTAGAGAAAAAAAAAATAAGGGACAGCTTAGACAGGGCCCCCTCGCTTCCCCTGGAAACACACTAGCCCCCTTTTAAACAGCCTTTCTTTTATGCGCTCTAGAGGCTGGAAAAATGAGGTTTGTGTAGCGTGTTAGTACTGGAATTTTTTAATAACCTCCTCTCTCCTCTTTACTCTTCCCCCCCAATTATCGTGGTGAATAATTAACATAGTGAAGGAGATAACTAAATCCAGCATCTCCCAAACTGAAAGATCTTTAGTTCAAAGCGTGTCCCTTTTTTTTTTTTCCCTTTCCTTCTTGTCCGTTCCCCCTGGTGCCGCCACTAAAAACTTCCTTGTCAGTCAATCTCTGGGCAAACACTTCAAAGCCTCGTGAGCGAAAAGGCCCGAGGGTCAGGGAGAATTCAACACAGGGAGGAACGGCCGGCCGAACATACAACCAAGCTAGTGGAACACAAAGGCGGCGGAATACTGCGACACTGAGCCAGAGACACAGAGAATAAAGAGAGAAGGAGGAGGGGGGGGGGGAGGAAGAAGTAGAAAGATAAAAAATAGTCAAACAACAGAAAGTAATACAGGAAACAGAATTAAAAATAAAAGTTAAAAGTATACTCTAGTCAAAATTGAAAGCTAAGCCTTCAGATGCGTGCAAAATATAAGTACCTGCTAGGTAATAGTGTTTTGTTTTCATTTAAGTGGGGCCATATTGCAGCAGTCCCTGCTGGTGGTCTTGCAATCCTTTCAACTTACCCCCTTTGTAATGCACAAGATATATTTAAAGGACCAAAAACATCCCCTTCATCTGGGCTTAAAGTGACATTAAACCCTCAGATTTTTTAACATAAACCAATACTGTAATGTGCGCCTTACTGTAATCCATGGTAGTTTCCCTTCTCTTTGCTGCTCTTCCTTTTAAATCTGTATCTGTTCTCATGCTGGGCAGAACTTCTGTTTTGCAGCAGACTGCCTTGTCTCTGAAATGGATACACGGTGTCTGTGTGTAGGTTTGCAACCTGAGCCAGCGCTACAGGAAGAGGCACTGAGCTGCAAAGGGAAGTTCTCCCCAAGCATAAGAAGAGATACAGATTTAAAAGGAAGAGCAGCAAAGAGAAGGGAAACTACCATGGATTACAGTAAGGCACACATTACAGTATTAGTTTATGTTAAAAAATCTGAGGGTTTAATGTCACTTTAAAGAAGGCAAGTCTATGGAAGATTAGCAGTTCATTGAACGGTCTCCCTTGTTGCCTGCTATACATACACTTGTACAGCCAAACATTTTTTGTATAGAGTAGGGTAAGGGTCAAAACCCCCGTGAGTTTTACCGGGTTTATCCCATTTGGGAAATTTCCCTTTGCTTACTTTATAAAACATGCAACAGTAGGCGAGAGGAGATTTCTAACAATTTAGGGGAAATTCTCCTCTCAGTACTCACTGGAAAAAGGTGTCACCCCTTTGGAAGATTAAAATTTGCCTCTTGTTCTGCTGAACGCTGTAAAATTTTGGATTTCCCAAAAGGTTCTCATCAGCTTTGTGGGATCAGTTGTCAGTATAAGATCTGGCGGGAAGGAAGCCTGCGGGACTGTGGATAAAGGGAAGCAGTTTTCCCCAATTACCTAATCCCCCCCAATAAACTAAAATGAGTACTCTTTGTAAGCTCATGAGAGTTCACTTGCAATGTTTTAAATCTTATCAGTGTATGTGTTTAACCACTTGCTGACCGGGGTGTTTAGACCCCCTTCCTGACCAGGCCATTTTTCAGTATTCAGCGCTGCGGTACTTTGACTGAAATTTATTCCGTCATGCCACGCTGTACTGAAATGAATTTTTTACCATTTTTTTGGGACAGATGGAGCTTTCTTTTGGTAGTATTAAATCACCACTACGGGTTTTTTTTTTAACTGTATAATAGAAAAAGTACCGAAAATTTTGAAAAAAAACCTGTTCTCCCTACGTTATGTTATAAAACATTTATTATTACCCAATTTTTTGGTAAAATATAAAAGACGGGGTCACGTCGGGTAAATAGACACCAAACATGTCAAGCTTTAAAATTGCGCGCACCCGTTAAATCGCAAAAAACTACCATACTCAAAATTGACCATAGCCGACGCTTTAAAAGCTTTTACCGCTCATCAGTTTAGTGTTATCAGTGATTGATGACCCTACAATTATGGCTCTCATTCCGACGTTCGGGGCGATATGTAACATGTGCGGCGCAATGGATGTAATCGGCGTTTTCGCACGTAGGCGGGCTTGGCGCATGTTTGCGTGTGCATGTGGGGGCGGGGGACTTTAATTTTTTTTATTATTATTGCTTTGATATGTGCCTTTAATTTTTTTTTGTAACAAATTTTTTTAAACCTTTTTGCTATCACATAGGGAGCAAACAAGCTCCCTATGTGATAGCCAATTTGCAGTGACAGGTCCTCTTTA
>NW_017306812.1:946802-952938 GCF_000935625.1 Nanorana parkeri
CAATGGATGTAATCGGCGTTTTCGCACGTAGGCGGGCTTGGCGCATGTTTGCGTGTGAATGTGGGGGCGGGGGACTTTAATTTTTTTTATTATTATTGCTTTGATATGTGCCTTTAATTTTTTTTTGTAACAAATTTTTTTAAACCTTTTTGCTATCACATAGGGAGCAAACAAGCTCCCTATGTGATAGCCAATTTGCAGTGACAGGTCCTCTTTATGGCCCCTAATGTCACCTAGGGACCCCCAGAGAAGCTGATGAAGCAAACACCTGCTTCACCAGCTTCTCTCCGGTTTCTGGAAAGCGAGAGAGAGAGAGAAGGAAAGGGAGAGAAGGAAAGGGAGAGAGAGAGAGAGAGAGAGAGAGAGAAGAGAGAGAAGGAAAGGGAGAGAGAGAGAAGGAAAGGGAGAGAGAGAGAAGGAAAGGGAGAGAGAGAGAAGGAAAGGGAGAGAGAGAGAAGGAAAGGGAGAGAGAGAGAAGGAAAGGGAGAGAGAGAGAAGGAAAGGGAGAGAGAGAGAAGGAAAGGGAGAGAGAGAGAAGGAAAGGGAGAGAGAGAGAAGGAAAGGGAGAGAGAGAGAAGGAAAGGGAGAGAGAGAGAAGGAAAGGGAGAGAGAGAGAAGGAAAGAGAGAGAGAGAGAGAAGGAAAGCGAGAGAGAGAGAAAGAGAGAGAGAGAAGGGAAGCGAGAGAGAAGTAAAGCGGGGGAGAGAGCGAGAAGTAAAGTGAGAGAGAGCGAGAGAAGAAGGAAAGCGAGAGAGACAGAGAGAGAAGGAAAGCGAGAGAGAGCGAGAGAAGGAAAGCGAGAGAGAGGGAGTGAGAGAGAGAGAGAGAAGGAAAGCGAGCGAGAGAAGGAGAGCGAGCGAGAGAGAGAGAGAAGGAAAGCGAGAGAGAGAAGGAGAGCGAGCGAGAGAGAGAGAGAAGGAAAGCGAGAGAGGCAGAGAGAGAAGGAAAGAGAGAACAAATGAACAAAAACAAAAAAGACAAAGGGGGAAGAAAGAAAGGAAAATGAAAGGGAGGAAAGAAAAAGAGGAGAGAGAGAGAGAGAGAGAGAGAAAGAAACCCCATTCTAGTTTTCCTTTAGGCCGGCTCAGATAAGCTCATTGAACCTTCCATGGTCTGTGCTGGTTTCAGACACACCAGACCTGCCCCATAGATTTGCACTGACAGTCCCTGTGCTGCACTTCTAAGCAGGAAGCAAAGCAAGCATATGTAATGAGCAAAAATAGCTGCTGCCACCTCCATATATACTTTCCATCTATACATAGGAATCGAGTATTTATAAGGATAACATTTCCATTAGGCTAATCACATCCTTGTGTGCAACTTAAAAAAAAAACAAGTTTCCCTTTAAAGTGACAGGAGGATGGTAATCTGTAAATCTGTCAGCAAATATATGTTTGTTTCTGGAGACATAAACAGCTCTGATGTACTAGAACAACAATACAATCAAGTGTCCGTGAGGAGCGAAGAGTTGGTGGCATGTGAAGCATTCTTTCCATCCCAGGGTGGGGGCTGATTAAAGTGCCACAGGTCTGTTTAGTTTTGATGTTTGAAGATCAATGAGAGGCAGCGCACTTCAAAGGGCCAGTGGGGAAGACTGGCAGTATCCAGAAACGCAAACATTTAGAGACACATCCGAGGATCTGAAAGGGGGAGCCAGCTTTGAAAATGACGTTAAAGGCTTGAGCGATGGCTTCACAGAGCACAGATCAAAAGCTTCCAGACAGGAAGGAACCACCAGGGAAACGGCGGAGGGGAACCAGAGCACCGAATCGCAGGCATCCACAACGATCAATGCTATAATTATGGGGGTCTGCGGGAGAGGGGGAATCCGACGGAGACCTTGACGAAGCTCCGAGCATTTTAATTATTAGAAAATGAAAAGAAAGACTATTAGTGTTCGACAAAAAGGCCTCCTGTCAGCCTGCGAAAACACGAGGATTTCTTCTGACTGCAAACTGGCAAAGTTATGAACGATAAAGAAACTTAATTAAGAGGTGAAAACAGTGAAGATGATGCACAAAAGGACAATAAAAATAAGTTTTATATAAGGGGAAGAAATTAAAAGTTCTTTATATCATGATAAAAAGCTAAATGACTTTCAGCCATTCACCCAAAAGGCCTCATTCACATGGGCGGCGAAAACAACCTTAATCCCTGTTTTTTCCGCTCCCTGAAAGTCAAAATAGCTTGTACCTGTGTGGATGTGATGCTTTGCATTGTGGGAAATTTTTAACAGCATGTCGTGCTTGGCAGGCGGTAAAAGGAAGCACACTTCCTGTCTCTGGGTGACAATGTCCACTCACTGTACTGAATCATGACAAGACTACAGAACCATCCTTAACAATCGGAGATGTGCTGTAGTCCTCAGAGATAGAACAATGTACTTGATAACATTCAGAGTGGAAGTTAGCAGAGCCCTCTACCTCTCCTCTTCTCCATAACATAGGAGGAGGTGTTGTGTAGTCCTCAGAGATAGAACAATGTACTTGATAAAATTTAGACTGGAAGTTAGAGGGTTCTGCTATCTCTCCTCCTTAACATAGGAGGAGGTGTTCTGTTGTCCTCAGAGATAGAACAATGTACTTAATAACATTCAGACTGGAAGTTAGCCGAACTCTCTACCTCTCCTCTTCATAGCAAAATAGGAGGTGGTGTTCTGTAGGCCCCAGGGCCGGTTCCAACCAGCCCTGGTGCTTTTCAGCATGATTCGCTGTTGGAACGCACTGGAGCGCATCCTGGCCAGCTTCTGTGTTCAGGGGCGGGAGGGGGCGGTGCGCTGAAGTCAATGACACCGCAGCCATGCCCTCCGTCCGCAGTGCGATCACCCGCACCAGAACATGTGGCACATGAGTGTCTACGTTTTTTCAGATCACACTGGACCGCAAAGCAGGCACTGATGTGCCACATGTTCTGGTGCAGGTGATCGCACTGCAGGCAGGGGGCGTGGCCATAGCATCCAGTAAAACTGGGAAAGTTGGGGGAACCAGAGGGAAAAAATGTAGGAATCAGCCAGTTCCCGACTCATGGACTGCATCCTAGTTCAGAGGCAGCAACTCTTCTCTGCCCAGAACATTGTACGTGGTCCTTGAGTCAAGCAATGGCCCCTGCCAACACATCCTTGCTTTTTGATAAACAAAAATGGATTGCCGTCAGGTTGTCTTTTTTCTGGATAGTCAGACTGAGTGCCGGGGAATGTTTACATTGTTCATTCGCTGTAATTGTTACTAGCAACACTGTGGCCATTTGTTGAACGGGCTGAATACCGAAAAGGTGCACCACTGCTTTGGTGGCAAGCACAGAAGTAGGCATTGGTACAGTAGCGGTGAGCACAGAGGTGGAAGTCATTCGGGTGGCAACTGAAGTTAGGGCGTATAGAAGAGATTGGTGAGAGTGGGGGTTGTTGTGCGGGGAGGAGAATGGGGGTCAGCTGCATTGGGGAGGGGGTTTAGGGTTAGCATGACAGCATGAGAGTAGGGATCATTGTGAGAGGGGGAATGGTGGTGCTGGAGGTGGTGCAGACACAGTGGTGCATAATGCTTCCGGAGTTTTCCATCCCAGGGCTCTGTGTGGAAGCAGCAATCTCTCTGCAGAAGTCTGACACGCACACTGCTTACTCAGACCTATAGCACTGCCATCAACAAAAACCATGCTCCCTGCTGATTGGACAGCTCTAGCTCACTAGCTCCACATAGAGAGCAAGTGTCCTTTTCTGCAGCCGTGTAGTGGCCCCGTGTAGTGTTGAGACAGCCAATGCAGTTCTGATAATTGATATTAAAAAAAAAAACTTTTTATGGATTCATAAATCTATGGACAAACAAAAAATATATTCACTGCAGGAGAAAAAAAAAAGGCATTGTTGTGTTTTGTTTGCCATCAGGAGATCTGCGAGAACCAAAAACCTTTCCACTAAGGAAAGCAAACATCCGAGGCAAAGGGGATTGAATGCGTGTGTCACATTGACTGTCTGCTCTTCCTCCTGGAGATCTAAGTACCCTCTTCCCCCCCAACACACAGTCTCCCTCACGACAGGATGCGTCTTATTGCCCTCTGAGCCCCAGGGAAGGACCTCCCTCCTCCGGTGACACTTTTATTGAGTGGTTCAAGGTTCAGTGGAAGCGCCTCTATTAGGAACAGCAGTTATGGAAAGCCGGCCAAGAATAACAGAGCTGCCAGCAAGATGAAAGTAGGAGGCAGGAGAGGCTCCGCTGCCGGAGCGTTACCGAGAAGAAAGACCCCTTCACAAGCTGCCAAGAGCTCAAAGCCCCCCTCTCCTCCAAGGACCCTGGTCCAGGCTGAGCACACAAACCTGGGGGGCTCAGGTTACTACAGCAGAGGAGGATGGGGGAGACCTGCACAGCTGTGCCGTACTGAAAACAAACCACACTAAAAGCACAGTGTGACCGGTGGGATGTGTATGGAAGACTGAGGGAAGACCAGGATCCTAGGGCTAAAGACATACCAAGGTGATGATCAGCATCCCTCCGAGGAAGCTCATACAAATAGGATGCGTCAAGGAGAATGGAGTAGCATGCACCTGTCACTTTCATCCGAAGGTTTTCATAGCCGGTTCTACCCATCCTCTAATCTGCCAATGGGGTATCTTGCGACACTTGCCAATGCTGTGTATCGGCACATTGGCATGCGTTTCACTCTTCTTTTATTTTTGGCCAAATTTAGAAAATGTGCAAATCTTAGTGTGCAAAAACTTGAAATTCGGAATGTTGCTATTACTTGTTATCGCTCGATCATAACTCCAATATGGTGGCGATGGAATCGGGCTTTGCATTTAAAGGAGAATTGAGGTGAAAAGCACTCCATACCCATAAATCAAGAGGACCTGTGATCGGGAAGTCAGCAAACACATATCGCTGATCGCTGACTTCCCGATCATCTCCCTGCAGAGAGCGGTGACTGTCAGTCACTTCCCCGCAAGGATTCCCCCCCCTCCACTCGTTTCTCCAGCGCTGACTGGAGGAACAGACGAGGGAGAGGGCAGGTCAGAGCCAGCTGCCAATTAGCCAGCGGGGTGGATCTGGACAGTGTTGTCGGGGTCGGTTCCGGCTGCGGGTGTGCGCTGTCAGCCTATAGCAGGCAACAGCCCGCTATACGCTGAGTTCTGGGTCACAGGAGGACATTAGAATATGTCCTCCTGTGACCGTGAAGAGAACTATGGACAAAAAAAGGTCGTCCCATAGTTATCTTTTAAAGCCGATTCAGGAGGCCTTGGCTCAAATTCGAGGACTGAATGACCAGCTTTAGAAAAGAAGTTGTGGCTGGACATACACTTTTTTTTAGAAGAAGAGACAGTCCCTCCAAATGAGGGACAGTTGGGACCCATACTATTGTTCTCCCAGTAGTGGTAGTGCTCCCACTACCCTCATCTATGGACCAGTACATACATAAAGTGGGGCAAAAAAGTATTTAGTCAGCCACCAATTGTGCAAGTTCTCCAACTTGCCCCACTCTACTTGCACACTCATCTGTACAGAAATGTTCATCAGAAAGACGACTCAGCCAGCAAACAATCTATGTGTGGCTGGTGCCATTAGGGGCTGTAGGGACCATTACAAAAGGCTAGCCTAGGATTTAGGTTCCCCTGTACCGTATACTGTAACAGATTGGCTTTAAATTCCTACTCTAACAATTTAATGAGGCAAGCTTTAAACTCTATCAGGCTAATTATCGAAATTAAGTTGCGTTTATATCACCGCAGATCAGTGTTTAAAAGGGAACATAGGCTTTAAAGTCTCTTCACACTGGTTGCTAATGTCAGTAGGCCTTGCAGCTCTTCACACAATAAGCCAATACCTGTGTAGGACTCTCACTGACAACCCACATGCCCTGCATCACTCCAATCTTCATAGCTCCATATCATACCATGTTTCAGTAGCGGTAGGAGGAAAGGTAACTAAGGATTATTGAAATCAAAATCTCATTTACCTGGAAGAGAGTCTCAGAGTCATCCATCAGTTCTGTTCGTGGGGGTGTGATAACTACACAAAGAGAAAAACAGATTTAGGTGGCAACGCATTAATGTACTACAAGCTACCCAACTTACATTTCAATGACTGAACTATGAAGACATTCTCCTTGGTTTCTAAAGGATACTCAAAATTGCTCAAAATCATTACCAAACC
>NW_017306812.1:953115-991144 GCF_000935625.1 Nanorana parkeri
TCATCCTCTCCCCTTGTTGCCTGCCCCCACAATGTAAAATAATACAAGGAAGCCCCCTCACCTGCTTGTCTTTCTGCAGGGAGGAGGCGAGCAGGCAGATCACTTGTGATCTAGTGTAATTAGTAAGGTCTGCAGACCTTACTAATCACTTTGTTTTCGACCCGGAGCTCAGTGAAGAGCTCTGGCCGAAAGGAAGGGGGACAGACCAGCAGGATCAGCTGCTCCCACGAGTCAGAGACCGCAAGCCTGACAGGAATTTCCACTCGCCAAATGCGAGCAGGCAAGTGGAAATTTTGAGCCCTGATCTATACTACGCATTAACATTTGAGGACAGCCTCCCTACCTGGCCCTTTCCACTAGGCTGTTTACATCAGAAGGAAATATAGGTTTGTTAGTTTTTTGTACTCACTGTAAAAACCTTTTCTCTCTGTTCCTTAACCCCTTCATGACTGAGGCCTTTTTTTCATTGTTTGTACCCATGTTATATTCCACATTTTAGGCCTGAAAATTACTTGAAACCCCCCAACATTATATATTTTCTGAATGCCAAGACCCTATAGAATAACATGGTGGTAGTTGCAAATTTTTATGTTGCGCAATATTAGAGCAACTCCTTATTAAACCCCAATATTTAGTGAAAAATTTAATTAAATGCCCCAAAACACAACAAAATACCCATTTTTTTAATGAAATATAAAAGATGAGGTTACAACGAGTAAAACGATACCCAACATGCCCAGGTTACAAATTGCGTGCATCCGTAAAACGGCGAAAAACCCCAGTACCCCAAAAAGTCCATAGAAGACGCTTTAAAAGCCCCCACAGGTCATCAATTTAGAGATACCCCAAAATACTGGACCTAGAATTATTGCTCTCACTCCGGCGTGCGTGGCGATACCCAACATGTGTAGCGCGTTCGTCGTTTTCATACGTAGGCGCACCCGCCGCGTGTTTACGTGGCGACGCGCGTGCTCGCGGGGATGGGGGACTTTTACAAATTTGTTTTTATTATTATTAGATTTATTTAAATTTAATTTAAAAAACTTTTTTTTTTTTACTTTGACTGCTATCACATGGGGGGGCTTCGGGACGCAGAAGCGATCTGGCGACAGGTAAGTCGCCAGGATCGCTTCTGTTGTAAAGCCGACAGTCGGCTCTACAAGTTTAAACAGAGTCCCGGCGGCAAAAGTCACCGTTAGTCTGTTTAAACAGCCCCGATGCTGTCGTCAGTCACGAAGGGGTTAAAGGACACAGCCAATCATCAGATCTCGACTAATGAATGATATCATCACCTACTTCTACAGGGCGATATAACACATCGGTCAAGATCTAAAAATCAGCTGTGTCCTTCAATGAACGGAAGAGAAAATAGGGCTTTCTTCATATACTTAGATACACAAAAACAAGATTTGTATGGAAAATTATATATAGAACGGAGTAACATACACAGATAAAATGGGATCCCAGGTTCCTGCAGGTGGCTCTCCACAAACTCCCTCACTGCTCCAACTACAAGTGGGAAAAAAAAGAGAATAAAGATTATTTAATGAGTAGCAAAAAAATAAAAATAAACAATAGAAAGTAAAAAATGCATACTTGTATCTGTCACTTGAAAAAATCCCTGTAGGATGAATCGATCTGGGAAGAGGACTCGAAGGACAACCTGCAAATGAAAAATAAATAAAGCTGAAGTTATACTTTACCTATACTTAGGACATACCTCCAAATTACCCCCCTTTTAATCCAGTGAATCTCCTACAGCAGGGGTAGGCAAACTCAAGCCCTCCAGCTGTGATTAAACTACAAATGCCATCATGCATCTGCCTCTGGGAGTCACAACTGTGGCTATCAGAGTCTTGCAATGCCTAATGGGATTTGTAGTTGTACCACAGCTGGAGGGCCGGGGTTTGCCTACCCCTGGGATAGAGTTGGTGGTAACTGTTTAGCAAAATGTACTTTTTCCTTCCCAGCATGACTGGGCCCCTGTGCACGAAGCCAGCTCCATGAAGACATGGATTGACCAGTTTGGTGTGAAGGAACTTGTAGTCTGCACAAAGCCCTGACCTCAACCCAGTCATGCCTGTGGGTGACGGAGTCTTGCAATGCCTAATGGGGTTTGTAGTTGCACCACAGATGGCTGGCCGGAGTTTGCCTAACCGTGCCCTTCAGGAGACTGCTGACCCTTGACATATCCTAGCCTATAGCTTCTTCAAATGAGTCTATGCTGTAAAACGAGGAGGGGTACCTGAACTCATTCAAGTTGGAGGCACATGTTCCAATGATGTAATGTAGTAGGGTTTCCAGATATGGGGGAGCATGTGACCTCCGCCATGTGACAGTGCTTGGGCCTCATTGGCCAATCGACACACCCGAACACTATCACATGGGGGAGGCAGTGACCTGATCTACCTGCGTAAGCTCTAACACCATCTGATGCTGGCGCTGATTCAGGATGGAATCCTGCAGTAGGGAGGCAACAGAAGAATGCAGATAGGTGAGCATGCCTTTGCGCAGGGTGGGCTATAAGAAGGCACTGCCAGCCTGCCCTGAATAGGCAAAGTGACAGATCCTCTTTAAAGAAGAAGTCCAGGTAGAAATTTTTCTATAGGTTATCTGGAGATATCAAACCAAGTACAGCTGGGCTTGTGGATTATTCTATATAGAAGAACTCCAGGCAGAATTTGCATCAACCCTCACAGTGGAGCTACCCTCGCACTGCAAGGGTTAAAAAGTTATACTCACCTGAGCCTTGGAGACGGCAGCCCTCCCTCCAGAAATGATATGTCCCACGGTGTTCTACATACAGTGTTAAAATATAAAAAAAAAAATCTCCAGAGCTGCAAACTATAAAAGACGTAATTGGTTTCACATTGCCCAAAGACTTTTATTCAGTTCAAATAAAAGCAGATCAAACCGCTTACATAACAGCCGTAAAATCTGACAGAAGCACTGAGACAAAACTGATAGAAAACTCAGAGAGGTTTTATTTGCTGTTGCATGAGATTTGGTAGTCTCCTTATTCCATTCCGGTAGCTATGGTACTACTGCTCTCATCATTGACAGGACTGCACAAACTGCAGACAGCTAATACCAAAAAGATAAATGATGTGTTTTATTTTCCTATAGATGCCAGTGAAAGCACACGCTCCATGGCCCCACTCATCATCCTTATCTATCCTTTATTACGGTACTTAACGAGTCACCAACCTGGAAGAAGTATGCAGCCAGTGTCAGGACACCTAATATGCACATATCTGCTAAGAGGTAGTGAAGGGAGGATTAGGGTGACAGCCGAAAGTATACATCTTTAAAGTGGACCTGAACTCAGAAAGTGAGGACCAGCTATCTTCATGTGGAAATGTTAACTGTGCCTAAGCCTTTTACTGTGCCTTGAGCCTTACAGCTTTATATATGCACTGTGAGAGTATCTAAGGAACTGCTGCCTATGACTGAAATCTCAGGAGATCCGGAGTGAGATCTGGTAATGTCACAACTGTGCCAGAGAGCAAGCTGCAACTAAGGACCTGCAGTGCAAGGATCTCCCTACTTCTGCTTCATTTATTCTCAGAATCAGTTTTTATCACCTCTGCTCCTGCTTCTTTAATAGATGTCATGGGGTGGGGGGGGCAGCTCTGACACGTAGAAGCAAAGCCCTGCCTCTACCAAGATGGCCGCACTCACACGCAGACACAGTGCAAAGGCATGGCAAGTAAGTAGGGATGCACCGATACTAGTATCGGTGCCGATACCTAGTATTTGGGCTAGTACTCGTGCTCGCCCAAATGCTCCGATACCAGAACTTCCGGTCAGAGGAAGATTTCCTCTGACCGGCAGTGCCGTAGGGGAACATGGAGCCAGCTTCCAATGCGATCAGAAAGCTGGGGGGCGAGTAATGACCCGCCTCCTGGCTTCCTGATTGGCCGAGAAGCCAACTCCATGCTGACTGGCCAGGAAGCCAGATTTCCAGCCAATCAGCATGGAGCTGGCTTCCTGGCCAATCAGGAAGCCAGGAGACGGGTCAGTACTCGCCGCCTGGCTGTCTGATTGGCCAGGAAGCTGGCTCAATTCTGATTGGCTGGGAAGCCGGCCAATCACAATCAAGCGGGTCAAACAACATGGAGCCGGCATGTCATTACCCACCGCCCCGGCTTCCTGATCGCCCGGGAAGCCGACTCCGGTACTTGGCATCAGCGAGTACCGAAAGCAAAATATTCGTACTCGATACCGAAAAAACGGTATCGGTGCATCCCTATAAGTCAGTAATGGAAATTAATATATCAGAAGCAGGGAGCATACAGGCAATACTAGGCACCAGTCCTTTGCCCTCCGCTTGCCTTTCTTTTTGGTGCAAAGCTTCCACAACACAGGCCCTCTTCAAAATTAAGTAAACCATGACTCTTCCCACACTTCTATCCTGACAGAAAGAGATCTGGTCCTAAACAAGGATTGTGGGTAGGTACACACAACTTAGAGATACAAGATGAGATATAGAAACTGTGAGGAGTAGAAAAGAGACAGCAAAACATATATTGCAATTTGTCTAAGCAACACGACTTAGCACCTTCCCCAAAAAAACTGACGTTCTGCAACAAGAATATCTCTATCAAGGCCAACATATGGTGCCGACATACCTTTAAGCCTTTATCATTACCCATAAATATTTTATATAGTACAGAAGCCAGCATGCCATCAGAAAGATGTCTTGAAGCCGATTTAGCAGCAGAAGCAGAAAACGCAGAATTGTTTCTAATTAGAGACCGCAGGAATTACCTTGAGAACCGGACTGCGCAGGCCCCTTCCCTCTAACAGCCCCCTTCTCGGACTGATCTCCTAAAATAACCCTATTCTTCGTGACATGATGTTTTTCCCTATTTTGCAGTAAAGATGTGGGTAACAGCCGCAATTATGGGAAACAGAACGTAATACAAAAGGTTCCAGGGAAACGAGATCAAAGTGGAGTCCTGTGCTGGAAATAGCCATTTCTCAGGATTAAAGCCCCGCTTTGATATCTCCTGAAAGGACCAGATTTAGAATGCTGTGTGTGCGCCTGATCATGTGGCAATCTTCCACTGTACACAGCGCCGTAGAAGGGGCACACCTAAAAAGACAACTCCATACTTTGGGGGGAAGAAAGTTCCTTTCACATATTTAAACATAACTAATGAAGGGGATAACACACAGATCTTTGCTTTGCATCATCTAATGCATTCCACTATGAAAAATACCCAGAACTCCCGGGTGTGAAGATCATGTGACAGCTCTGGTGCATGGTGACTGACCACTCAAGCAGTAGCTCTGTCAAATTTGGCTAGTGAGACAGTCCTCGGACCTCTGTGAGCTATAGGGATGCACTGATACTGGTGTTGAGTACGAGTACCGATATTTTTCTTTCGTTACTCGCCGATACCGAATACCGACTACCGGAAGTCCCATTCAGGAAGCCAGTCGGCGTGTAATGACTCGCCACCTGGCTTACTGATTAGCCAGGAATCCGGGCGTGTAAATAATCACCACCCGGCTTCCCGATTAGCAGGGAAGCCGCCCCCATGATTTTCACCACTAGGTGACAAGGAAGCATGGAGCCGGGTTTCTGGCCAATCAGGAAGCCGGGCACCGTGTAATGACGCGTGCCCGGCTTCCTGATTGGCCGGGAAGCTGGCTCCATGCTCCCTCGTCATGAGGTGACGAGGAAGCAAGGAGCCGGCTTCCCAACCAATCAGGAAGCCGGGCGCTGTGTCATTACAGCTTGCGACCAATCAGGAACCCGGGCAGCGCGTTATTGCACTCTGCCCGGCAAGCTGGATCCATGTTCTCTCGTCACAAGCTTCCTGATTCCGGAAGTATCGGGCTTGGCATCGGAGCATTTGGGCGAGTAGTCGCCCAAATACTCGGCATCGGCACCGATACCGATACTAGTATCGGTGCATCCCTAGTGAGCTACAAGTCATGACTTGGAATGCATACAAAGCTTCCTCTCTCCACTCCTGGTGGCTGAATGGAGTGGAGGGGGAACAAAGGAGAAAGATAGATCTGAGGGGACCAACAAGCTAGAACTCTCTAATCATCAGGTATCAAGAGCTCTGCTGATTGCAGAGCTCTAGCTCTAAGGGCAGGTTCACACCATTTACCGGACTAGATCTGGTCCAGAAAATAGTGTGAACCTGCCACAGTTCCAGTGCATCCCAGACCAGACAAAATGAGACATGCAGTATTTTTCTGATCTGGTCTGGAACGGACTGCACTGGTGTGAACAGAGGCCAGTAATAGCATGGGGATATATTAGGATGCATTTTGAGTCCGGATGATTTGCATGTGGTGTGAATGGACCCTGAATAACCAAGGGGCGTGTCAGACCTCTTCAGAGAGACCGATGCTTCCACAAAGAGAGCAGGGGGCATATTCTGCAGCATGCTGGCAGGGGACAGGCTTTTCTACTTCGGCTGTGGCTGCTTTATGAAGGAAACAAACGGCAAGACTTTTGTTTGGATAAACCTGGAACGCATTCAGTTGATTTAAATTGAAAGTTTAGTCGGGCTTTAAGCAGTTTACCCAGAACAAGAATGCAGATCTGTAGTTTTGAATTCACTCTGATTCTCTAATCTGCATGTTTGTTTCATGTCAGAGACCATTTTTAGAGCTCCTGCTTTTCCTCTCAGTACAGGTTTCCTTTAATATAAAACCCGTCAATCTGTTATTTTTCACCCAATCTGCCATAGCTGTGCTCTAGCTCTGCTAGTCTCAGGAGATTTGGCATGATATTGATGGATGTCACTATTGTGCTGCTCACTGTTCTACTTGCTGGAGGCTCTGGCATGAGGAAGCAAAGCCCTGCCTCTACTAAGCAGACCAAGGCATAATAGGTCAGTAAATGGGAAAAGAGTAGCTGCAGGGAGACCACGAGCATAACTGGTGACTAGTTCATTTTTTTGGGCACAGCTTCCAAAGTTCAGTTCCTCTTTAATCGATATAGAAAATGCTGACGCTATATACAGGTGTAAAATAGATATTTCCACCACACTGTCCATAAGGAGAAGACGTAGCGTTCTAAAAAGCTGCACAATTTCGTCAAGTCAAACCCATTTTTGGCAAATATTTCAAACACGCTGCTTCATGTGTCTTTCCTTGTACCCTGGACGGAGCTCAGAGAAGAAGGTGAAAGAAGTGATCGCTGTAATGACACATATGTTCTGTTTACACGGGCTGCTGCTGGAAAGCACAGGTCACGCAGAAGTATTCCAAATGGAAAATGGCAGACCTAGATCTGTTTCCTTCCTATAAACAGAGGCTGCTTATTGATACAGGGATCAATAATCCCTGGAGTAATTACATTTTCTTAGTCATTTCCCCTAAGGCGGGAAAGAATTAGGAAATCCCTGCTTTTGCTTTTAAAGCTGAACTCTGGGCAAACAGCTAAATACACATGAAATGCACTGGTGAGCTCAGCAACACCAAAAGGCCAGGGTGACCATGGAAGAACTTTGTGGTGAATGATCAAACAGTTCTTTCTGTGGTTAAGAGAGAACCCCTCACAACATCTAGTCAAGTCCAGAACACTCTACAAGAGGTTGTCGTATCATACAATTAACAAAATACTTCATAAAGGGGTTTACCATAAAACCACTCAAGAATAGGAAGGTCAGATGATTGGACTTGGCCAGAAGGCATCTAAATAAGCCTGGCCGGTTCCAGGAATATATAGTTTGGACAGATTAAAGATAAATCAACATGTATCAGAATGATGGGAAGAAAAGAGCATGGGGAAGGAAAGGAACAGCTCATGATCTGGAGCATAGTACATCTGTGAAACACGGTGGAGGCATTGTTATGGCATGACCATGAGTGGCTGCCATTGGAACTGGGTCACTGGCACATATTAATAATATAACTGTCCCTATACACTTCACAAGCCATCATGCTGCTTATGTGAGCAGTGGATATGGATCAGATTTAAAAAACGGACAGGATGGCACTTCAGAGTACAGATGGACGATGACCCAAAACATACTGTGAAAGCAACCCAATGGCCAAGACAGTCACTTGAACTCAACCCAACTGATCATGAAATACATTCGTTGAAGATGCATCCCCAGGCTATATCTGCAACCTTGTTGCAAAGTATCACCCTAACCGTCCCCTCCGCTCCTCCCAAGACCTCCTGCCTTCTACCTCTCTTGTGAACTCATCCCATGCTCGCAGTAGGACCTCTCCCATCCTTTGGAACTTACTACCCCAACCAGTCCGTCTACCTCCTACTCTGTCAGCCTTTAGTCAATCCCTAAAGACTCATCTCTTCAGGTAAGTCTATCCCGCCTCAAGCTAACCACTGAACTATCATTTTCTCAAACAATTCATCCCCACACAGCTACCGCCTCTTCTATCACTTGCCCCATTTCTTTTCGATTGTAAGCCCTCAGGGGCGGGGCCCTCCTTACCATCTTGTCTTGATTTGTATTGTAACTGTAAATGTCTTCCTTATATTGTAAAGCGCTTCGCAAACTGTTGACGCTATATAAATACTATGTAATAATAATAATACAAAATTGAATGTAGAGAGACCAAGAAGCAAGCAGCAAATGAAGACAGATGCACTAAAGGCCTAACAACGCCTCAGGAAGAAGCTTTCTCTGATGTACATGGGTAGCAGACTTCAGGCAGTCATTGACCACAATGGATTATTAACAAACTACAGAAAATGATCATTATGTTATTTGCCAAAATCATTTTGAGGCCATAAAATTGAGGAGACTTTGTCCAATAATGGCTGTAATTCCTAAACGGCTCATAAAATGTTTTGTTACCACCCTTAAATGAGTATTTGTGCCAATCCAGTTCTGGAGATTTACACATATCTGTCTGGAAGGGCAGGTAACCAATTTTTCTCCACTGTAGTTTAACTACCCTGCCCCCCCAGCATATGGCTGGAACGTGAAAGGAGAAGCTCATCTCCCTCCCCCTGTCAACAGTTCCCTTTTATATCTAGAGTTTCATAGAGTTCAGCTAATCACCACAGGCTTTTACTTAAAAGTCAAGTTTACCTTTCTTTCCATGTTACACTCGTAATCAGGGCATATAATGAATTGTGGTTGCATTGCCAAAGCGACAGGATCTGTGAATGGAGAAACTGCAAGGCTCAAAGGGACCTGTATTTCTCGATAGAAAAAAAAGCGCGGTGCCCATTCATACTGCCTCTCGTCCCTGTAACTGAAAGTCCGTACCTCAGTACAGAAAGGGACTTGAAGAAGAGTCTGCAGGAGCCAGAACATTGCACACGCAATCCTCTGATCACGGTTGCAATGCTTTACTGGCTCCAATGCAAAAAAAATGCACATCATTTAAAAATCAGAGTAATAAGGCATTTAGGCTGGATTCACACTTGGGCGTTCGTAAAATGCGCGTTTGACGCACGTTTTTACAGCGATTTGCGGTCAACGAAACGCGCGACAAACACACGTTTACGAGGGCTATCCGGCTGCATCCTAATGGATTCGCGCAGAAATACTCCCCAAAGAAGCTCCTGTACGTCTTTGGGCATAGGGCGTTTTTCAGCTCGTTCCTACGCGCTGAAATACGCCCAGGTGGCAACCATGCCCATAGGAAATAATGGGATTTCACTTGCTGGGCGTTTTACAGCGCGTCGATCAGCGCTGTAAAACGCCCAGGTATGAACCAGGCCTCACGGTTCTGACTCCATGCGCAGTGTAATATCTGGAAAACGTATGATAATGCTGCGCAGGTTGACAGCACAGCGAAGTTGCATGGCAGCTCGAGAGCTGCAAGTTTTCAGAGCTTGTCCTAAAGCTGCCTGAATCAAAAGGCTCCCAAAAGCTAATTTCCTCTGCCTGGTGTTGACACATGAAAGCTGTTATCTGCATTATCCTCCCACACGTGTTCTCTCGGATAATGTATCTACAAGAGTGTCCTGCCAATTTCCTCACTCGCCCTTCAATGCGCGTTTTAGATAAGGAATGTAAATAGCAGGGAGGAATAATCCTAGGATGTGCCAGGTATCAGATTCCTACCTTAGGGTATCTGTCCAGTTTTTCCTTCAGCTGTGCTTCCCTTAAAGCTTTAGTCATTAGCGGGGTTTCCTCCAGACGATGTCTGAGGAGAGAACAGGAAGAGATAAAGCTGTTTAATCTCCGCAGAAAAAGTATCCAAGTTAAAGCTGAACTCCGGGGGAAATAAAACAAACTACCCTCGCAGTGGGACTTACACCGCGCACTGCAAGGGTTAAATGCTCATTTTTTTGCCTAGGGTACCCATGACAAGCACTTTTACTTATCTTATCTCTCGCTCCACAGGCAGCAAGCATTCTCCTCCACGCTCCAATGATCTGGGTTGTTGGTGGGTCCTCAGCATCCTCACTTGCAATGCAGGACTGTTGGTTTTGAATGTATGGGATGATGTCAGAGTGCTTTTTACGGGTACCCTAGGCAAAAACGAGCTCTTAACCCTTCCAGTGCAGGCAAGAGCCCAACTGCAAGGACAGATTTTTAATTTCCCCGAAGTTGTATTTGTATAGGAAAATGTACCCCCAAATCTCCCTCTCCCCCTCTACTGCATGTTCCAGCAATGAAGTGCTTATAAACCCTGACAATTAACTCCCTTTGTTACCCTTTGGTCTGTTAAATATACAGTTGATGATATTTTCCCAGGGACACTCAGGCTGGGAAGAAAAGATCAGTGGTAACCAAACTTTGGCCCTCCAGCTGGGATGGAACTAAAAATCCCATCATGCCTCTGCCACTGGAAGTCATGCCTGTGGCTGTGGAGTCTTGCAATGCCTCATGGGACTCTTCGTTTCACCCCAGCTGGAAGGCCAAAGTTTGGCTACCCCTGGGCTAGAAGAGGCTGGAAATCATCCAGGAAATGAGGCGGGCTCTGACTTGCTACAGATTCTAATGCACATTGCGAGAAGCTCACAGTGTGCAGTGAAGTTAAAATAACAATTTTCAGTCCAGGAGAGGAGCCGTTACAACTGTACAAGACTGAAGGGAA
Source organism: Nanorana parkeri (assembly GCF_000935625.1). NCBI lineage: Eukaryota > Metazoa > Chordata > Amphibia > Anura > Dicroglossidae > Nanorana > Nanorana parkeri. The sequence goes on from NW_017306812.1 coordinate 964,114, forward strand.
AGCCGGAGTTCTGCTTTAAGCATATATCCCAAAGAAATGTATCAAAACATGCTTTGATTTTCATTTCTTGAGAGGACAAGATGACCTTACACTTTAAAGTACTCTCTGGCTCCAAGATCAAATTACTAGGCTCCTGGATTTCACATCATTTTGTCCACCTCTGCATTACTTCATCAATCAGATACAAAATGCTCACGCACCCCACAGAACACATGGACTGGAAAAAGAAAAAAAACGGATCTGCAAAGCAAGTCTTTTACCTTTCTCTTTTGAGTTCTGCAAACCTTCTCCTCACATCATCTACTGTGACCTCAAAAAAATCATCGGGTAGATCCATTTTATTGGCACGTACGTTCCGTTCCAAATCCAGGTAGCATACAATGGGTTCTCTGTCTAGAGACTGCAAGGCAAAACATCAAAATACATTTACTGTTTGAGCAGAAAGTACATAACATGCTTATGATGTTTCACAGTAAGGTCTTAGAGAGGGCCATACATGGGGGGGGGGGTTGGAATCTCATTGTCTTAATTCATCCCGATATTTAGTGATGACCATCAACCATGATCCTACATTCATCTGACGTCTATTATTTAGCATGCGTTAGGTGACGTCCTCGGTGCCGCAGGCAAATCTTTGCCAACAGCGGTGCCCAGGGATCCTGTATTTCTATTGAAGTCTGCTCAAGCCAGAATGTATGTTCAATCAACTGAATGTTCAATGAAAAGCTACAAAAAAAGTAACTAAAATCCACTGACCCCAGAAGAAAATCTTACAGGGATCCCTCACATTTCACACATTCAGATGTGCCAAAGGATGGTATGTGCATTTAATGTATTTTATGCATGTTATTTTACCTATATAATCGGCTGTGGTAGAACGTTGTTGACCGCTTCTGATCGATCAAACAAATATCTGCGTGTTTCGGGATAGGAGATCGTAATTCAGATTGATTAAAGAGAACTTGCACTCAGGAGTTAAATCTTAAAAATACACTCAGGAACCTATTAACAATAATGTATCTTATTTGCGTATCACTCGGCTGTAGATCCTCAAATCATCTCTGAATTGGTGCTGACACTGTCCTTCCTTCTGGAGGGTGGCTACTTTTCTTCCTCATGGTCCCTGTGTGTGTTGTAAAGTAGTCACTGCTCCAAGCTCACTCCCGTGATGGACTACAATATCAATACAAATGAGTAAACTAAACATGAGATTGCAGTCCATCACAGGAGCGAGCTTGAAGTGGTGGCCACTCTCCAGAAGGTACTTGAATGCATTATTAAAATGTAACTCCTGAGTTTAGTGTTACTTTAAGTTAATGTTCTAAAGTGATTGCTGACCTTGGATAGATCAATCCAATAGATTTTCGATCAATATTTTCAATCGCAAGATGCTGGATATCATGTGTGTTGCATTGATCAATATTTTTAAAGGAGAACTATGAGGTGAGTGCTTTCCACTCACCTCATAGTTGTAGCCGACCTGTGACGAGACTGTCACAGGTCGGCTCAGTAGATCGAGAAGTGAGCGAACACATACAGGCGTTCGCTCACCTCTCGATCATGTCACGGCTGAGAGCCGTGACAGGGGAGGGGCTGAATTCCCCCCTCCCCGCTCCGCCAGCGTTGACTGGTGGATCGGACGGGGAGGGGGCGGGTATAGCTGGCTCTGCCTCTAGATAGGCAGAGCTAGCTGTCACTCACGCAGCTGGGCGGATCCAGACATAATTGTCGGGATCCGCTTCAGCTGCGGTGTCTCAGTATATCGCGAGCTGTAGCTCACAGTATACTGAGCTTAGGGTGACGGGAGGACGCTAGTTTGTGTCCTCCCGTTACCCTAAGGTGAACTATGGGGAAAAGCCTTAACCCCATAGTTCTCCTTTAATTGTTTGTGATCGCTTGTATCTAAGTCGATCACAAATCGCTTTGTGTAAGGCAAACTTAACAGACCAAAAGAGAACAAATCAGATACATTCATTGTTAGGGTTTACATACACTTTAAAAGCAGGAAGATGACTGAAAAGGAAAGGAAGACTGTTTTTCCTGCTCAGAATACAATGACAGCCTAAGGCCAACATGGGAGGGAAGGTTATATATGGGGCCCCATGACCTCATAGAATCAGGAGAGCACTGCAGGCCCCAAAGTCACTCCACTGCTCACCTCGGACTCACTGTCCTCTATATCAGTCTTTGATTTCTTTGGCTTAGAATGTTCTGGACTGTGTAAAGGCTCTTGAGCAGTGGCACACTGCAGGTCATCTTCGAACGAAGCTGCAGGAATGTTGGCACCACCTAGACGATAGCCTCCGCCTTGGAATGGAACAAAGGAAGTCACTCGAGACTGAGTAGGAGCTTTTGGCTTGACACTGTCCACACTGGACTGCACTTTCTCTACACTGGAAGCTGCTGCTTTAGCTGATGCAACTTCTTGGGGTTCTTCTCTCCCTGAAGCTTTAATAGACAACCTCTCCTCCTGGCAAGGTGCTGGCTTTTTCTTCACATCTTCTGATGTTGGAAGAACTTTGGACCCTTCCTTGAGGCCAGAGCCCCTCTCTCTTTTTGTGTCCTCCTCTTTCTTCACATCTTCTGATGTTGGAAGAACTTTGGACTCTTCCTTGAGGCCAGAGCCCCTCTCTCTTTTTGTGTCCTCCTCTTTCTTCACATCTTCTGATTTTGGAAGAACTTTGGACCCTTCCTTGAGGCCAGAGCCCCTCTCTCTTTTTGTGTCCTCCTCTTTCTTCACATCTTCTGATGTTGGAAGAACTTTGGACGCTTCCTTGAGGCCAGAGCCCCTCTCTCTTTTTGTGTCCACCTCTGTACTTGAAGGCTGTCTGCTCCCAGACGGGTCATTCTTCCTCACTACAAACCTTGTAAATGAGATAGATCACAAGCTTCACTACAAGAACAGAGTGTCCATTTATCAAAGGAAGCAAGAACTGTGAAATGTAAAGCAGAGTAGAAAAACATATACAGGAACTACTTTATCTGCCAAAGATTTGTAAATGTGTTCAGCCATTCATAAGACCAACCCAGGTCTTGGACATCCCTGTAGACTCCCCTGCATTTAAACAAAACAGTCTGGTCCAAAACCCACCCCAGGCTGTGATTGGGCAATGAAGGTGCTCAGTACAGTGATGAGATTACTCCTCTAATCTCCCATCATGTGGGCATTTTTACTGTGAGCAATGGAGCCCTGATTGGCTCAGAGAGCCGCCCTTGCGTCTCCCGGTTTACGTACTAAGCAGAGGATTACAGGATACAGATATCAAGGCAGATTTATCTAAATTATACTTTTAATGAATGCATGTTTATTTGATTTAAATGCATTTTATTGGTTAACTAAGCTCAGTCCCAGACCTCACTCAGGAAACTTAGTGTAGGGCTCAACAGACAAAGACCCATAGAGAGGGAATCTTCCAATGGTGACACTTGTTCTTGTGACAACAAAGAGGGGATTTCTCTCTCACTGCAAAGATATCCTCTTACTTCCTGTTGAGCCTACCGGACAGGAAGTGAAATCTTCCTAATGGGACACAGGAAAAAAAGCGGATTTAACCTCTTGCCGTCCGCCCGTAGTAAAAAAACGGACGGACGGCACTGCTACATGCCGTCCGCCCGTAGTAAAAAAACGGACGGAGACTCTATATCTAAAATAAAAAGGTTTTGACTTTACATATACTTTAAATCTGAAGTTTAAGGTATGCATATAATACCTAACACCCTCACTTGTACGCCCCCTCCCAATCAATACTAAATTACATTTTATAATCAAATCAACTGGTTTTCAAAACATAACTATTCTGAGGTCCAGTGACGTCATCATTGGGTCTGTCTGCTGCTCAGTTTGGTGAAAGGGGCTGGCAGGCTCCTGTAAACGTTTCAGCATTCTGCCTTGGATCTTCTATGGAGAGCCTTATACGAAAGAACACATACCTGGCATCCCCTTTAAACATGCCTGCGCCTCCCTGTTGGCCACTGGGTGCTGCAGACTTTGGCTGTGCAGTCTGCTGATTGGCAGCTTGAGCAGAGACACCTAAAAGGGATGGTGGGAGTGTATTCTTTCATATAATGCTCAAGAAAAAATGATTGATAACAAAACAAAAAAAAGCCAATAGCTGTGAGAGAAGGGCAACAACAGTACAGCTCAGGAGGGGAAGGGAACCAGTGGGCCAATCATATGGGCAAAGGGGTGGGAATTCTGGGAAATCCCAAATAAAAATTAATGTTTCCATAAAGAACTATGGAAACCATACTAATTCATCTAATAGAATGTAAATCTTTATTAGATTACCATAGCGGGGAGTGAACTGAAACAGAAAGGCTATTTGTAATATTAAACTACAAAATAGCTTTCACGACAATTACAGCATGCATTTTGATTTTTTTTTTTTAAAGGGACTTATCTCTTTCTCTTAGTTAAAGGGACTTATCTCTTTCTCTTAGTTAAAGGGACTTATCTCTTTCTCTTAGTTAAAGGGACTTATCTCTTTCTCTTAGTTAAAGGGACTTATCTCTTTCTTACCGACCTGATTATGGCACTTCCGCCTGTGAGCCCCAAGGATAGAAGAGATGTTTGCTTCAGAAGAGATTCACCGGATACCTGAGAAACAAGATCTGATTAGGTGGCTGGACTCTGTCAGAGAACACACACGATTCATAAGTAGCCATCCTGACTTCAGACTGACTGCTCTATACATGTGCACAAATTTTAGTCATAGACAAGACAGTGGGGGGGATTTATGAAAACTGGTGCAGACAAAATCTGGAGCAGTTGCACATGGCAATCAATAAGCTTCTATCTTCAGATTGTTCAGTTAGGATTGGAAAATGAAATAGAGAAGCCAACTGGTTGACATGCACAGCTGCTCCAGATTTTGGCTGCCCCAGTATTGATAGATTTCCCCCCAGTGTGTCACAGGTGAGTACATTTGAACCATAAAAAAACAGTTCAAATTATTTTATTTTGAAACAAAACATTTGTCTCCATGTTTATTCATTCTTTGTTGCACTACCGATCTTCTGCTGCCTATTTCCAGCCAAGTACTGTGTCGAAATGGTCAACTGTAGTTCCATCGGAAGAGCATGTGGCAATGCAAGAGCACAACTGGGAGACAGGGACAGAGCGTTGTCACCCTATACCAGGAAGTACCTGAACAAGGACTTTATGGGAGGATTGACAAGGATTATTTTAATGAGCGCTGCAGATTTAAAATGCATTTGAAAATTATTGAATTTAAAGGCGAACTGAGGTGAGTGAAAATCACACATCATCATAGTTAGAGCCGACGTGCGACAATTAAACTGTCACACGTCGGCTCAATAGATCGGGAAGTGAGTGAACACATACCGTCGCTCACTCACTTTTCTATTATCTCCCTGCAGAGAGTCGTGACTGTCACTCACGGCTCCCTGCATGGATTCCCCCTCCCCGATCCTCCAGCGTTGACTGGAGAAATGGACGGGGAGGGGTGGGTACAGCTGGCTCTGCCTCTAGATAGGCAGAGCCAGCTGTCACTCACGCAGCTGGGTGGATCTCGACAGTAATGTCGGGATCCGTCCCGACTGCGGCGGTCTCAGTATACCGCAAGCTGTAGCTCGCTATATACTGAGCGTTGGGTCACTGGAGGACAGTAGTATATGTCCTCCTGTGACCCTTAAGAGAACTATGGGGAAAAACACTTACCCAATAGTTCTCTTTTAAATCCACTTAAGGTTATTAGTATATATCTGGGTGCTACAGATCATGTTTTTAAGTGTGATCATAAAATTTGCCAACCACTTTGTTTTTAGGGTGTGGAATTCCATATTGCATGCATCAATGTTGTTGTAACTAAAATTAACACACCGTCCCAATGGCTTTGGCGGGTGCAGGTGGGAACTCAAACACAGATGTCATGCCATTCGAGTCACCCAGAGATATAAAATTTGGTGTGTAAAAATAACACGTTTGGGTGGCCTGGCTATAAAATCTGGACCCGCCACCAACATAAAACTGTACTTTAAAGAAGAATTCTGCTCCAATTAAAACAAAAAACAGGGTTCAGTCATAAAAGAGCTGTCATACAAAAAAAATCAGCACTCTAAATGTTGTTATGCACTTATACAATTGAATGATTCAACCATCTCGCATCTATCCAAAATGAAAACATCCCATTTGGGTGGCCTAGCCGTTTAGGAAAACTACTGGATACATAGACTATAATGTCACATGCCAGTGAGGTCATTTGTATTTTTTTTTTTTGAACATCCCACTTAAAAGGTGAATTTTTATTGCAACATCAAAGTGTGCAGGTGGCGGTCTTTGCGTCCACCCTGACGCATCAGTCGCCGAGTTCTGAGGGACGTAAAGAGGTGCGAGCTGGAAGCGCCGGAGCCAATGAATCATTAACGAGCTGTCTGGATTACAGAATTCGATGCTCTGTGCATTGCCTTACCTCATCCCGCATATAAATGCATACAGCAACGCTTCCAGGAGGAACCTCGTCCAAACACACCCTGCAAAACACAAACAGCAGTAAACCTCAAAGCGCAGACAGAATCACTTCATATGTGCAACTCAGTGCCAGCAATGCTAGCAAAACTGGACAAAATATTAAGCGTATCCAGTTGGGCAAAGAGCCTGTGGAAAGAAAGGTAACCCTCAGGAACCAATCAGAAGTCAGCAGTGTTCAGATCAAAAGTTTTGGAAAAAAACATTACAGTTACCTGTGAGGGTTATCATACCTGGTTTATATAGAGACATATTATGTTATGGTTTTTCATTCAACACTGGAGTCGGTCTATAAGACCCTCTTGTTCCTATGTAGAAGTAGATATCAGCCCTGAAGAAGAACTACGACCTCCCATTCAAAAAGTTGCTGAAATACTTAAAGGAGAACTATGAGATGAGTGATTTCCACTCACCTCATAGTTCTAGCCGACCTGTGACAATGAGACTGTCACAGGTCGGCTCAGTAGATCGGGAGGTGAGCGAACACATACAATCGCTCGCTACTTCTCGATCCTGTCATGGCTCTCTGCCGTGACAGGGGAGGGGCTGGATTCCCCCCTCCCCGCTCCGATCCGCCAGCGCTGACTGGCGGAACGGAAGGGGAGGGGGCGGGTACAGCTGGCTCTGCCTGTAGATAGGCAGAGCCAGCTGTCACTCACGCAGCTGGGCGGATCTCGACATCGATGTCGGGATCCGCTCCGGCGTCTCAGTATACCGCGAGCTACAGCTGAGCTTAGGGAAACGGGAGGACGCTAGTTTGTGTCCGTCCGTTACCCTAAGGAGAACTATGGGGAAAAGCCCTAACCCCATAGTTCTTTAAAAGAGCTTCTGCATTTAGAGCTTTTCCTTAGTCCCCCTGCAAAGTCCCATAAACAACTCCTGAGCCTACCTGTGAAGTCTACCAAATGCAGCTTCCTCTAACGGTGTGGCAACGATGGTGTGCACTCTCATGTAGGCTGTGCCTGATTGCAGTATAATAGGATGAAAATAAATGTTGCAAGGGGCTTGGCTATCAGCATCGTCGCTGCTTAGGAGCCTATAGCTTGTACATCAGCACCTGGCCACACCTAGATCTCCCCGCTGCTTTCTGAATTGATAGTACTGAGCCCCTCTCACTGTGAACTGCAGTGTCTGGTAGGGGAAGCATATGAGACACGAATAAAGGAGGATATGGCTTGGTCAGGGAAGGTAAAGGAAGTTTTGTGTTTACTTTATGAGGCTTGTGCATCACATTGCAACTGGATTTGGGGCATGTTTAGACTGTCAAACAGGAGCATTTAGTTGTAGTGTAAAGTATATCTAAAGCCTAAACTTTCTTTGAGTCCTTTGTTCTGTTGGAAGAGATTTCCCTTTATTTTCCTTCCCACAGACAGAATAGAAACTAAGAGAAAATCTCACCAAAGTGAGGAAAGAATCTTAGACAGTTGCAACTGAAAATGGTGTCACCACTAGATGATTTCTCCTCATCTCATGTCCAATTTGGATTACCTATCACTTTCTGTTCCATTGTCAATAGCCACCAAGACAAATAGAGATGGTGGCTATCCCCAACAATAAAAGCCTGGGGTTTCAATACTTCCCCACTCTATCCAAAACTAAAAAGAAAAGAAAATGTAGCTTTGGATTCACTTTAAATCCAAAGCACTAAAGGATCGATTGATGAAATACTGGTCCATTATCTTCCCGCTGCACCATAACACTCAAATTCCAGGGCTGGGTTCTGCTATTCTCTCTTTATACACTGCCTGGCCAAAAAAAAAAACATCACGCACTCTAATATTTAGTTGCACCGCCTTTAGATCCACAGTTGCATTAATTTTACGCCAAGATCTTGTAGTTATGATGGGAGAGTCAGACCACTGTGTAAAGTCTTCTCCAGCACATCCCAAAGATTCTCAATGGGGTTAAGGTCTGGACTCTGTGGTGGCCAATCCATGTGTGATAATGATGTCTCATGCTCCCTGAACCACTCTTTCACAATTTGAGCCCGATGAATCCTGGCATTGTCATCTTGGAATACGCCCAATGTGCCATCAGGGAAGAAAAAAAATCCACTGATGGAAAAACCTGGTCATTCAGGTAGTAAGCTGACCTCATTTTGGGGGACATAATGTTGCTGAACCTGACCAACTGAAGCAACCCCAGATCATAACACTGCCAAAAATTCAGGTGGTGACTGTTTTTTTGGCCAGGCAGCGCATTTGTACTACTACATTACATGAATCATTGCATTAAAGCTGGATTAGGGCTTAATAACGTTGTTGAATCTTACTTAGTTTGAGGGAAAGAGACCAGGACATCCCAGAGCGTCTTGCTGCACTGATACTCATCCTGCAACCTCGTGCCATCTTCCAACTGCAAGGCTACCCGAACTTTCTGAAACAGAACATAAGTCAAAAGTGTTATTCAACCTGTCCCATTTCTCATTGTGTGCTAAAGAGAAGTACCCGTACAGTGACAAATCTTCTATCCAGGCAGTTGGAAAACATAATATTGGATCATGCAGATGCATAGCACACACGTGGTTTGTATTTAGCACATTTAGACTTTGCCAATAAAACCGTGCAAAGAGTATGTATAATCTGATGTAAACCAATCACATTTCAGTATACTCTAGTCTGACCAATAAAAGATTTGTGACAGCTGTATGCTGACATTTTTTCTTTATATAGTTACAAGCTTTACACAGAAACAAGTGTTTTTAAAAGCCTGTGTGTGCGTGTGGCACCCAAATTTTAGGGCAGGCACCTCCAGGTTTCTGCACATACAATCAGGTTATTTCCCCATGTGCCATGAGAGCTCCAAGACCCAGGCCGCTACAATGAAAAGTTCCAACTACAGCTTGAATGGTCCTGCATTCTTGGAGGCGTCCTTTGCCTGATCAATCCTCTGGGAGTCATACCTGTGGCCATCAGAGTCTTGCAATGCCTAACGGCATTTGTAGTTATACCACAGCTAGAGGGCCGGGGTTTGCCTACCTCTGGGACAGAGAGCTTGTGTTAAGTTTAGGAAAATTTACTTTTTCTTTCCCTGTGCACGAAGCCAGCTCCAAAAAGACATGGATTGACCAGTTTGGTGTGAAGGAACTTGTAGTCTGCACAAAGCCCTGACCTCAACCCTACTGAACCCTTCTGGGATGAACTGGAACGCCAATTGTGACCAGGTCTTCTCATCCGACATCAGCACCTGACCTTACAAATGTTCTTTTGAATTATTGGGCACAAATTCCCACAGAGACCCTCCAAAATCAGAAGGCTGGAGGCTGGTACAGAAAAGTGTTGACCCTCACAAAGTGTTACTGTGTGAGAGAGTCCCATTGCAATCCTGAACGTACATATCCCAAAGTGGCGGGTGCAGCAGTGACAAGATGTTGGGGCCACATTTGCAGACAATGAAGATCAGGAAAAGGCACACCAATAGTGATGCAAGCAAGTCTTTCATTGACACATGTTTACATGATCACAAAGCAAACTATGTGCTTGCATCACCATTGAAGCGACTGTGGCTTTTCCTGATCTTCATTGGCCCCAGAAAATTGGGGCCAACCACATATTAAGGACCATGGTTTTGGAATGTGATGTCCACCAAGTCCATACAGGTGTGACGGACAAGTGTCCACAAACCTTTGGCCATAATACATTCCCACCCCCAAGCTTCCAATTGAGCATCACTGATGTAGAGGAAGGCCTCTTGGCAGGGGTGTAAACATTGTGTAGGCAGTGGCAGGGATAATACGAAGCAGTTATCAACACAATCTGCATTTCAGCCACAAACATCTTTTATCCGGAAATAGAAAGAAAATGAGATACAGTGGGGGGAATTTATCAAAACTGGAGCAGACAAAATCTGGAGCAGCAGTACATGGCAACCAATCAGTTTCTCTCTTCAGTTTGTTCAGTTAAGATTTGAAAATGAAAGAGAGAAGCTGATTGGTTGCCATGCACATCTGCTCCAGATTTTGTCTGCTCCAGCATTGATAAATTTCCCTCATTGTAGCTTCGGGCAGAAGACACCTCACCGAACATTCTGCTCCAGCTCGCTGCATCGAGCAGCTCACCATCTCCAGTTTGGCATTGTTGGGAAGGTTCGCAAATCGCCATTGAAGAGAAAGATCCAGCACTGTCCTCTGAAACCTAAAAAAAAAAAAAAAGAGTTGACTCAGGTTATGTGAACGTGGTGTATAAAGATGGCGTTACAGAAGACTGAACTCACTTTAGGTTATACTCTCTGGGGTTGAAATTCTGTTTCTTGCAGACTTCTTCCAGCACCTGCGATTAAACAAAACACACACAGACGCCACACAGATTATCACCAACTCATCAAAACCGGAAGATTAGTTATTGCTAAAAGGAAGCACAGAGATGACTCTGAATTAATCACATGGACAATTACCACATATTGTGAAAAGCCTCAATGAGTGGGAAATCACTTCCAAACAGAGTCGTTTAATGAATGAATAAGAGCACCTGAAGCAGCAATCCATCGGCGTGGATCATACTGGAAAGACTATAAACAAATACTTCTACTATGTGCAATCAAGCGCTGGTGGCTCGCCATGCAGTGATACAACCGCTGAATCATGAGCTGGAAAAGTCCTCAGTATAGAACTGAAGCCAAAAAATGTTAAAGTTTTGGATAGAGTTGTAATGCTCTGGACTACAAATCCCAGAGACGTCAAGCTTATCTCAAGGATGAGCCCACCGTCTCTCTTGCAAATCTATGTGTGTCTGAAAAAGTCCACTAAGATATATCGCAACACAAGAGTAAAGGAGGGTTATGACCCCTGTCAACTTTTTGCCATCTGTGTCCCTTTAGGAAGATATCTCTTACCACAACAGGAAGTAAGAGGAAATCCCCAAGGGTGAGGCTAGGTTCACACCTATGTGACACGATGCCGCACGGTCAGGAGTCGCCAAAGTGTGAACCAATCGCACTGTGGGTGCCATTATTTGCTAATAGCACCCCATTCGCGCCGGGCAGATCGCGCGGGTTACTGCCCGTGCTTCCGACCACAACTAAACAGCCGTACGTCGTGTACTGCAAAAAAAAAAAAAGGTACTTGTACCTTTTTCTGCGATTGCCGCGCAGATTTCACCACATTGAAATCAATGGGGCCGCGCGGCAATCGCTGCCTGCATTGTGCAGGACCGCACGACACCCGGGACGCATGTCCCGGGTATCGTGCGGTGTAGTGCCGGTGTGAACCTAGCCTAAAGGAAACCTCTGGTAGTCAACAGGATCACCAGAACTTGTGTCCCCGTTGGAAGATTTCCCATTTAATCGTGTTCTGGTGATAACACAAAGTCACGCACCTAGCCAATCACATGTGCATTGTATTACAGTTGTATTGCAATTTGAAATAGTCAATCGCAGGCTGGCTATTGCTCCCGCCCACTGACTGTGGTTTAAATTCAGCCGGCCGGCAGCAAGGTGTGAACAGAGAATTTCGTCAGCAATTAAACAATAAATTTAGTTGCTGACGAAATTTTTTAGTGTGCACATCTATCAAGCAAGCGGCAAAAAGAACAAGGACATGTCATGTCTTACATTTTTTTTTTTTTCCGATTGCTTGAATGCAAGATAATAGGGATAGGTTTGCTGTACCATGTGGTGCGATGCAACTTTTTAAAAAAAGGGCGCACGCACTTCTTTGAGCGCAAATTAGCTTTGGTAAGCAGCCTGTGAAAAACGAATGGGTTGCCCTACTACAGCGCACCACAATGCACCTTGCAGCACATCGCAGAGGCGTAATCAGAGGCTAAGCACAACTCCAGGGAAAATGATTATTAACCCATGCAGTGGGGTAGCCCTACTGCAAGGGTTAACTGCTTGTTTGTGCCTAGGGTGGAAAATAAAGTTATACTCGCCTGATCCTCTGAGCTGGCTTGCTCTTAAGCTGGCCATACACCTTACAACTATCTGCAGATTTCCTGTGGTCAGGTGGAAAAGGTGCAACAGATTCCTCCATCTGCACTAAACTGTGTGGATGGAGTAATCTCCACTTGGGCCAATCTGTTGCACTTTTTCCATCTGACCACAGAAAATCTGCAGATAAATTGTAAGGTGTGTGGGCACCTTTAGAACCGGTCCCTGGAGCCTCTCTCCCCCTCCACTGCAGCAGACTAAGGTCCCGGAGTCATTACGTTCTATACGCTGTGTACAGTGTGAGGACACTGAGGGATATACCATCGCTGCAGCATGGGAGCAGACGGGCTGGAGGGAGAATTGTCAAAGCTGGCCAGCTCGGAGGATCGGGCAAGTCATTTTCCTCCCTAGACCAACACGAGCAGTTAATCCTTGCAGTGCAGGGGTAGCCCCACAGCAAGGGTTAATAATCATTTCAATGGACACACGTCAAAAAACATTTCAACACGCCTTAAGGTGCCTCGTTGTGCATTTCCGATGTGCACCGTATTGGATGTCAACATGCGTCAGGGTCCCTTCCTTATGGTGCATTGACATGCATGATTTTATTAGAAAACACATCAGAACAATAACACAAAGATGTGAATCCAGAGATTTTATTTTAGATTTAGCAAGAACAGGAAAGAGTCCTTACTATTCTCCGGCTCCTCGTTGGAGAGGTTCCAGAGACGATATTATTACCCAAAAGGCACTGAGGGAAAACCTTCAACAGGGATGTAGACAACAATAAACAAAAAAGCTGACAGAGGTTCCACCCTCTCCTTCTCTACTGCCACTGTTGGATATGTCTCCTCACTTCCTATCCTAGTTTTTCACCGCAGTGCAACACAACAAATGTTGCCAAGATGCACAGCCGCCTGAAAGTGGGGGTGCCACTGATAATCAATGACAATGCTGCTGTGACGCACATCTGCCTGGAAGTGCTTTTGGGGGTGCCACTGATAATCAATGGCAATGCTGCTGCGAGGCACAGCCGCCTGGCAGTGCATTGGGTGTGCCAATGATAGTCAATGGCAATGCTGCGACGCACAGCTGCATTGGGGGTTCATTATTGGGGGTGCCACTGATAATGGCAATGATGCTGCGACGCCCGCCTGGAAGGGCATTGGGGGTGCCACTGATAATCAATGGCAATGCACCAGCACCATGCTTTACCAATGCTGTAATCTTAACAGGCCCCTTAGCTTGAGATAAACTTTAATACAGACCAGCCTTCCCCCTGCTGCTAAACAAATTCCAAGGTTCACACACACACAGACAGGGGGATTTATCAATACTGGAGCAGTTGCCCATGGCAACCAATCAGCTTGTCTCTTCAGTTTGTTTACATAAGGTTTGAAAGCGAAAGAGAGAAGCTGATTGGTTGACAAGGGCCACTGCTCCAGTATTGATAAATTCCCCTCAATATATATTACACACATTTTGTTTCCTCTGCCTTTGGGAAAAGAAAAATAATAATATGGAACGTATAGAAAACCTATCTGGGCCTATGTCAGTGTATCAGTGCTGGTCACCCTCTGCTAGGTGGGTACATGGTGCGTCCGCCCGGCAGAGGTGTTCTGTCCTCTCCCCTCCCGCAGCTCCCCACCTGCAACAGAGGGGTCCCGGCTGTCACTTTCACCACCTGCCGCCTTCCATTGGGAGCCAACACCGTCACACCGGCACCACTGGCCGCCATGCTGGCTGACGCTGCGGAAGCTTTCAAGCAACTTTATTGAAACGGCAACAGCCTGACAGAACGACGGGAGAGCTGGCAGCGCTTTCGGAGGCGAGCCCCACCGGTTGCCCTGACACCGAAACCCCACCCAGAGCACGCCCCTCTGGATTCCCTAGAACACGCCCTTTTGGACGCTTAACCCCGCCCTGGTCACGCCCATACGTCACTGAAACCACGCCTTCCTTCGTCTCCCCACATTGGCAGAGCCGAGCTATGATAATCGTAGGACCGGTGATCGCGATGTCTGTGCGGATTTTTATTGGCTTGTTTCCTAAATTATTACATTTCAGTCTCATACGGAACTTTTTATCACATTTTCCTTTTTTTTCTTTTGTTAAACATGATTAGAATCAACTCACAAAGCTGTCTTTTTTTTAAATAGATGGAAACGCACCAAAGCGCATTTTAATGTGCGTTGTCACTGTGCTTTAAATGCGGCACTTACTGTTAGATGGTAACATGCACCACAACGCATGACTACACATATCAATGTGCATAACGGTGCGCTTTTACGTGCGTTGAACGAGGAAAATCGCATCACGCAAAAAAGAAAAAGCGTGAATCCGAATCCAGCACATTCTTCCGATTGTACCGCGTCTGGCCAACCTTGGTTAGGCTGGGGCTAGGTGGGTGACATTTGATCATGTGTCCAAAAAAAAAAAAAAGTGCAGCCAAACCATTTTAGCGATTTTTTTTAATGACGCGTGATTTTTGTTCAAGCGATCGGTCATATCTGCAGACAGGAAGGAGGTTTCCCTTCACTTAAATGGGAGCCATGCTGCTGCGGGTCCAGGGGGCTCTTGGGACCCCCCACCCCAGGATACTGTCTCACCCGTAGTCACCCTGCGCAGCGTCACGGCACTCGTAGGTTGAAAACGTGAATGTTTTTCGGTCAGAATTGCGTTTTTTGGGGGGTTTTTTGTCTGTAGACTACACTGAAAGCACCTAAAAAAAACATGCGTAATGTGCATTTTTTGGGGGGGCTCCTCCTCCTAGTAACTAGCTTTTCATTGGTTGGAAAGAAAATGCGAGATAAAAACCGCACTCAAAAAGCGTCAAAATCGCCTCAAAAGGCTCACGTGTGAATGGGGGGGGGCTTAGTTCCTTTCACACCTTCGCGTTCCGAAAACATGCACATTGAGTTGCGTTTACCGAACGCGTCAAGAACGTGCAACGTGCTTGCGGTGCCATTACATGTTAATAGCACCCTAAACGTTGCGGGGAAAATGCAAATTTTTTGTCATCAAAAAAGGCATCAAAGGCATGGTGAAAAAACGCAGTGCGCCTGTCACAGAATGCGCATTTGATGCTTGTGTGTCACCTATTGAAATCACTGGACGACGCGCGTCCAACGCGGGGAAAGCTGCACGCGTACGTGCGTGAACGGATATGAACGCAACGCTCATTTACAAAATATGAAGGTGTGAATGGGGGCCTAGAGCTCATCCATAAAAATGCGCGGCGACGCTCTCGTGAATGGGGACTATCACAATGCAAAAAACAAAACAAAACAATATTTTGACCCTCGATGTGACCCGTACAGTAAAAAAAATGCATTTTTAAAAACGCAGTAAAATGCAATGAAGCGCATTAAAAAATAATACGCATCAATGCGCACACGTTTTCTTGCGGCTTGCGCCGTCTATATAAACACGTACGACGCGCAGACCCCCGGCACATCTATATGTTTTTTGCATAATGGCCGCTTCCAGGAATCCAGACGATGGCGGCTTTAGCCAAATCCGAACACAAATAACTCTGACATTCCGGAACTATTTGCATGATGGTTTTTGCATACGGCGCGTCGATAAACAGATGTGTCCTCCTCCTGCGTCACTGGCTAGACACGGCGCCCGGCGGACTTCTATTTCTTTTTTTCATGTGCGATCGGCTTTCTTAAATCCGAGCAAAACAACGGTGCAATGAGCTATAGGAAGGATTACGCAACTGGGACCGGATTGTTATCGTCATCTGCAGCCTTGGGGCCGAGCGGTTCTGTCCAAAGGTGAAGGGCGAGAAAAGTAGACGATGGTCAGATTTGTTTCCTGCTAAAGGATTGTGCTTTTTTTTCGCCATCTGTGTCCCTTTGCGGAGATTTCTCTTCACTTCCTGTCCAATAGCCACAACAGAAAGTGAGAGGAAATCAATCTAAAGTGATGGATATCCCTGGTGGGGTTAAAAGCTAGTGTCCCTATTGGGGGGATTTTCCTCTACTTCCTGTCTAATAGCCACAACAGGGAGTCAGAAGAAAATCCCTCCAATGAGAGGGAAATCCCCTGTGTCACCAGACCTAGTGTCCCCATTTAGGAGATATCTCTTTACTTCCTGTCTGATAACAACAACAATAACAGGAAGTGAGAGGAAATCCCTTCACAGGGAGGGAAATCCCTGGTGACAACCCAAAATGTGGGATCTTTCACTCTCAATGATAACATTCACCAGGAGGAAAACTAAACTAAAATATTATCTAAGGGCCAGTTCATACCAATTGCGGTGCGTTCCAGAGCGGTAGCTGCTGGAACGCACAGCAATCGCTCACTACACTTCCCCTTTGTTTTGGGGCGGGGCGGTGCATTGAAGCCACGCCCCCCCGCCTGCAGTGCGATCAGACGCGTGGCAGAACATTGCCTGCGCTCCGGTCTACTGCAAACGCGAAAAAATAGAGCATGCAGCATTTTTTGCGTTTGCAGTGGACCGGAACGCAGGCAATGTTTTGCCACACATCTGATCGCACTGCGGGCGGGGAGGCGGCACCATTGACTTCAATGTACCGCCCCGCCCCATTGCGGTGCGATTGCGGTGCGTTCCAGCAGCTGCCACTCTGGAACGCACCACAATTGTCTTTGTTGTCCATTGCACATGCCACTCACATCCCTGGCCAAGTCGAGCTCTGTCTGGCCCCGTTGGCCTTCTTCCGTTCAATAAAAAGTTTTCTCGATTGAGCCGGTGGTAAAATGACTGGCTGTTCAGGTACCCTGACCGGGACATTCGCCGCCGTCGGCCCGCTGGACGAATCCGAACGGGAGGGAATGAGCTTTTTCTTCGAGGGCCAATCCAGACAGAAAGCACTAGTGTCCGGCCCGCTCTAGAAAAGTTCCCTGCTCATCCCAAAAAAAGGAGGCGCATTCCGACCGGAGCTCCCCCAAAAAAATGGAACAAAAAAGACAATGTAACTCCGAGAAAGGTAAAAGTGGTGACCACCGCCAGAGAAGACTTTCACACGCGGTGAATCTTTCCCACCAAAAAAAGGGGGAACAGTGGGCGACCCGCGTCAAAAATGTTGCTCCATCTCCAAATTCGATAGCGAGCATTTTGCGCAGAGCGCCGCATGCAATTGTCAGCTCTGTCGCATGGAAGATCACAAGGGCTCAGCTGGACATGCCACCAAAGTGGCCCACTGGAATGATGCGCTTGGCGCCCCTGTACCCCCCCCTCTATTTTATTAGGAATATCTCCTGTGTAGTCTAGGACCCCTCCCCTCCCGAGCCCTCCTCCTCCCCTTCATCTCAGTCTCTGCTGGGACGGATGTGGGACTCGCTTGATCTAATCTGCAGCAGTTTTTCAATCCTTTGTAACTTTTTGGGGATTTTTTTGTTGTTTTTTTTTTTTATTTGCCTTTTCAGGTCCTCTCAGGTTACCTGCTATTTACCCACCAAAGACCCCTAAGTGACTTCACCCTGATGACTTTAACGGCTCTTTAATTAGGAAATGGCAAGCCTGTGGGGAAGGGGAGGTCCAGGCTGCTCTTGAAGGGTTAATTTAAAGCCCCCTCCTCCTGCCCCCTTAGTGCAGTTTATTCCAAATCTCCAGATCCTGAGCTTCACACTCACTCACAGAGTCTGCTGAGCCCAGAGCTTTGCACTGCAGGCATTGCTCGGTGCAGATCTGTAACTGGAGAGGGGATCAGATAGATCCCAACGTATCCCCCCTGGGTGAGATCACCTTCCCACCCACCTCCCTCCATCCATCAAAGGTGGCTCCATTCATCAGCAGCATTTATAGGGGCCAGCCAGGAACCACTCAACTTCCACTTCCTACTCAACTTAGGACCCGGGCTCCCCTTAGGCTGACCTTAGGACGGCTCCTGCAGGATTTTAGGAAGAGCGGATCTCCTCTTGTGTGTCTGCAACTTTTGCCAAGGAACTTGCCCAGCACCTGTCCATCTCTGTGACTGACCTTGGACTTTTATTACGGAAAGACCTGCGAAGGAGGAGTGCCGCACTTCGGAGAAAAGCGACCTGCGATCTACAAGGTACCCATTTCTGTGGTTTTATAGTCGCCAGCTGAACTGTAGGCTAGCCATAGAGGTTACATAGTCGCCAGTTGCCCATCAGGATAGCCATAGACGTTCTATACTTGCCAGCTGTCCGTTAGGATAGCCATAGAGATTACATAGTCGCCAGCTGTCCGTTAGGATAGCCATAGAGATTACATAGTCGCCAGCTGTCCGTTTGGGTAGCCATAGAGATTACATAGTCGCCAGCTGCCGGGTAATATAGCCGTAGACATCATATAGTCGCCAGCTGTCCGTTAGGATAGCCATAGATGTTACAGTCGCAAGCTGTCCATCGGCACATAGTCGCCGGCTGTCCCTTTTTAGGATAGCCATAGATGGTACATAGTCGCCGGCTGTCTGTATGTAATTGATAGAGATTAAATGGTGGTCAGTTGTTACATAGCCTAGCCATAGAGATTACATAGTTGCCAACCATCCAATAGGACAATCATAGAGTTAGATAGTTGCCAGCCATACTGTAGGATAGTCTAAAGCTGGCTATACACCTATAGATTATCTGCGCCCCTTTGGCTCTCAAAATACCTGAACAATGCCTGCATCCAATCAGATTGTTCAGGTATTTTGAGAGCCAGCGGGGCCGACTAGCAAGATATTGAAGCTTGGCCCAGTGGGAGATTCCTCCATCCACAGTTTAGCGTAGATGGAGGAATCTGTTGCACTTTTTCCCACTGACCGTAGAAAATCTGCAGATCATCTATAGGTGTATGGCCAGTTATAGCCATAGATCTTGCATAGTTGCCGGCCATCCTATAGGATAGCCATAGAGTTACATAGTTGCCAGCCATCTCGTACAATAGTCATAGAGATGATTGTACATTGTTGCCGGTCATCCCATATGATGCCCATAGAGTTACATAGTTGCCGGCCATCTCATAGGCTAGCCATAGATCTTACACAGTAGCTAGCAGTTCTGTAGGATATCCATAGCGATTACATTGTCACGAGCTGTCCCATAGGATAGCCACAAAGATTACATAGTCATCAGCTGCCCTATACATAGACCAATGGCCGTACTCGTTGAAGATCTCTTAGAATAAAGATTGTTCCACAGACAGTGACGGTTTCCTCTACTGCAAGATTGGATCGGAGGAGTTGTCAACGTCCTATGATGATTCCTTTACAGAAATCGCATGAATGTGTTGTCCACAATTGTTCAATTTATTATAAGATTCTGGAGGAGAAGGGATAACATTGCAGATCTGAATTTTTTTTGATTGGCCAACAGATTGCCAAGGTAAAAATGTCTGCTCTGCAGGTATACTCTCTATCTCTCTATCTCGCTGCTCTGTACAATCCCATCCTAATCTGGTGCATATGTTGGATCTCACGTGAGCCCACAGACGTATAGATTTGTATACAATGCAGTATAGACATAGGGGAAAGTACAATTGGGAGTGTGACCGCTTTCTTTCACCTTTTGGGTAGCAGCTTCCAAGGACATTCTCTGGGTTCTGTGGAACTGTTCCGTGATGTGCTCACGCTGAACTGTTCATATCAGTCTCCAAAGGAGCTCGCAATCTATTTGTACTAGCACACTGCTACATACACAATAGGACCAAGTTGGCTGAAATCCCGTTAACCTGCCAGTGTGTTTTCTATTGGTATGTTATCACCTCCTCCAATATACTACTTATTGATAATTAAACTAGGGATGCACCGATACTAAGTACTCGGTACAAGTACAGATACTTTTCCAGCTCCAGGACTAGACTAGAGAAACATTCTAAAGTTAGGAGGCAGCTGTCATTAGTAAGGCCCCGTTCACATATAGCGAATTGTCGCGCGATTTCCGCCGCGATATCGCGCAATTTTGCCGCGCGATATCGCGAGAAGTCGCCGGCCAATGTTATTCAATGGAGCTGTCTTAACTCCATGTCGCTCGTCGCGGTCGCAAGTCGCTTCTACCGGACCCTTTTTTCGGCGGATTTTGCGCGATTTTACTTTTTTTCTATGGAGCCCGACGGGGAAGGTCGCGCTACCGTCGCTGGATCGTCGCTGGAACGTCGCCCCGAAAGTCGCGCTATCCCGGCCGTGCGGATCCGCTGCAAAAGGTATGTCGCTATATGTGAACGGGGCCTCAAGAACACACGGAGCTCCTGGGATTTGTACATCTCTGATTTAATGTATGATTGTGTTTTTATAAAGGGATGCACCAATACCAGTTTTGCAAGTACAAGTACTGATACTTGTCCAAGTACTCACAGATACAAGTACTGCTAGATTTTTTGTTTCTTGTCATGTGACAGTTTTTCTAAAACAATACAGACTAATGATTTCAGGACAGTGGTGGAGCGCCAGAGCCAGGTCCCAGCTGCAACCACTGCAACCCTGGTAGTTCTCATGAAAATGCCAAGTATCGGCACTGGTATCTGAAAAGTAACGGTGCATCCCTAGGAGGAAGTTCTATTTATCAATATGAAGCATTTTAT
Source organism: Nanorana parkeri (assembly GCF_000935625.1). Taxonomy (NCBI): domain Eukaryota; kingdom Metazoa; phylum Chordata; class Amphibia; order Anura; family Dicroglossidae; genus Nanorana; species Nanorana parkeri. The sequence goes on from NW_017306812.1 coordinate 984,969, forward strand.
TATTATTATAATGAATATCTTTCTACATTAGAAACATGTTCTGTTTATAAATACACTACTTGTGTGTATACAATCCCCCCTTTGCAAATCTCAATATTTAAATGCATAGGCTCAGATGTCGTGGCCATGGAAAGGATAGGTTGTCTGCCCCGGTGTCCTAGTTACACCACACGCGTTACAACCTGATTGTCCAATCTCCTATAGATCTACCAACAACCTATAGAGTGTGAGCGCCCTTCTCATTGGATACAAAGTGACTGTACGGCTTGGGTGGGTTTTCATATGACATTGTTTTGGTAAATGTAAAGACTGTATGGTGAGATTGTAACTTGTATGGTGACCCTGAATAATGTCCATGTGTTGGTGCGTTTACTGTACAGCTCATTTGTCGCATTGTGAACGCAGCAAACACAGCCTTAGATGCATCAAGGTGCCATTTGCATTGGGGCAATCTCATTGTATAGACAGGGAAAGATCTAAGGATTGTGACATTTGGATTTTCTGTGTGTGTGTGGGGGGGGGGGGGGTTCACCATGCAACAATCGTCTGTGTGTGTTTTATTGAACCATCAAGAAATGCGTAAAAAGTGCAGCAGCTCCAAGTGAACAATCGGTAACCATGTTTCTCCGTCTTCACTTTCTATGACCGAATGAATGCTAAAATCTGGCTGCAATGGGTTACTACAGATCACTGCAAGTACCCAGTGCAAGGACAATGCAAAGTATATATTGAAAGAGATCTAACATTTTCAGAAGGTAATCACTGGAAGCCTGAGATAGCCAAGCAGCTAGCATTTTCAGGAGATGGTCCTCAATGGATACCTAATGTAGCCAAGCACTTTGCATTTTCCTAAGGTCATTAATAAAGGCCTGAAATAGCCAGGCAGCTAGCATTGTCTGAAGGTCATTAATGGAGGCCTGAGATAGCGAGGCAGGTAGAATGCTCATAAGGTCATTAATAGAAGCCTAATATAGCCAGACAGCTAGCATTTTCAGTAGGTCATCAATGGAAGCCTGAGATAGCTAGGCAGCTGGCATTTTCAGAAAGGTAATTAATTGAAGCCTACAATAGACAGGTAGCTGGCATTTTCAGGAGGTCATCAATGGAAGCCTGAGAGCCGGGCAGCATTGTGGACCTGGCTCCTGGGATTTGTACAACTCTGCCCATGGCCAACCAAATGGTGGGATAGAGTGAGCTGTCTGATATCTGTTGGGGTTTGTTCTTGCGGATGGATCTTCTGTCTCATTAATGGGGAGTCTAAAGGTGCCTGTAGATCTGAGATGACCATGTCATTTTCAGCCAGGTTGTGCAACAATCTCATGCCTACCGGTTGATGTTTATCCGGGGCTGCTGGAGATCGGAGAGGTTAGGATTGCTAAAGTTCCCCTAAGATAAGCCAGTGCCAACTGCGCCCTTTCCTTCTCCGTCATCACCTTGTGTGCTCGGCAAGTTGGAGGGACAGTCTGAAGCAATCTGATCTTCAACCTGAGAGCTGCTGATGGGTTAAAGCAGTGGTAGGCAACTTCGGCACTACTGTAGAAGTCCCATGAGCTATTGCAAGACTGACAGCCACAGACATGACTTCAGAGGCAGATGCATGATGGGATTAGGAGTTTCGTCACAGCTAGGGTGCTGAGGTTGCTTACCCCTGGGTTAAAGGAGTACTGTCATGATGGATACATGGATGCTTCCAACACTGACCTATCCTCGTAAAAAATTCTAGTGGATTGCCTGTAATGTCTTGAGTCACTGACCCAGAACAAGCCTGAAGATGCTGACTGCTGAATTTCCCTGCATATGGCTGACTGATGAGTTTACATTAAAGTGAACCTGTGCGTTTACTTATTCAGAGCAAAGAGATGGGTTCCGTTTAATTCCATACCTGCAGCTTCCTATACTTCTCTTTTTTCTTCTCTCTCACCCCATTTATTTGTAGGATCGAGGAGAGAAAGCTGTGTAAGCGTTGGGTCCTGATGTGGGCCTTACCCAGGGCTGAGGACTCTCTTCCCAACCCCCCCATGTGACGGCGCTGGGTCCCTGAGCAACCAAGTGTTAGAGCTGCCATGTGAAAGGGGAGCTGATCACATTCTCTGTTCACCTAGGGCAGGGGTAGGCAACCTTGGCTCTTCAGCTGTGCCGAAACTCCAAATCCCGAGAGCCAAGGTTGCCTACCCCTGCCCTAGGGGAATGTGGAGAAGAACTTCTGTGTAAGCGTTGGGTTATGTTGTGGGCCTTACCCAGGGCCGAGGACTCTCTTCCCACCCCCATGTAACGGTGCTGGGTCCCTGAGGAATCAAGTGTCAGAGCTGTCACGGGACAAGGGAGCTGATCACGCAGATATCAGCCAACACCTGATCAATGGGGGGAAAACAAATAAATTCTGTTGCTTTTATACGAATTTCTGCACTTTGCATATCACTGTTTTTGCTAGCAGACTGAATACAATGGCCACCACTGTTGATTCCTCCATCTGCGCTGTTTAGCGTGGATTGGGGAATTTTGGTAAAATCTACAGAGTTTGTGTGTGTGTAACTTTTAAAGTGCTGAACTCCATGTGCGCATTAGTTCTAGGGTTGCCACCTGTTCAGGATTCACCCGGACAGTCCGGGTTTTAAATGCTGTGTCCAGGTTTCATGGCAGCTGAAACCCGGACATTTGATGTCAGCCAGACAGGGACAACCAAAATTAAGATAGGGCTGATGCTCCACCACTGAAAATAGTCTCCACTGTGATATTCGCATATGAATGGGTGAGGCTATTTACATATAAATAAGCCACGACTCATTGTCCCCCCAAAAATTCTGTGAGTCGCGAGAGTGTTTGGGTTTTCGCTGAAAGAGAAGGTGGCAACACTAATTAGTTTGCATATTTACACTGGTCCAGCTTGGCATATGTTCTACCCGAGTGGCCGCTGGGGATACTGTAAAGCACGAAATCGGCCGGGTTCTGAACTGTGCTGAGCTAAGCAGCTTCCCCTCTTCTCTTTTCTGCATAGAGTAGGGGAGGGTTAAAACCCCTTATTATTATTATTATTTATTTTATTTTTTTAATCTTCCGTGGCCCATTGGGGAGTTTTTTCTTCACTTCCTGTCCAATAGCCACAACAGGAAGTGAGAGGAAATTCCCCATTGGAACACTTCCCTTCTATTCTTGTTCTGGTGACAACACAAACTTTCACTTTCAGTGATCACATTCACCAGGACACATTGAGAGGGTGAAACTCCCTAACAGAGACCCAGACAGCAATAAAAGCTGACAGGGTGGTCTAATACCTCTCCACCCTAATTTGGGCTTCAGTTGCACTTTAATTCACTCTTCTAAAATCAGCCAATGACATTACAATGGAAAGTGTCGGCTTTAGTCACAGATGACAGTACAACGTGCGGTATTACATTGTCATGCCATTGTCTTTAGAAGTGGATGGATGGGTATTTTTATTACCTATAATCACACAGATCACTGGACTCCCCCTGACAATGCCTTAATCTCCTTTCCTTCTCCAGAAGAAGGACGGAGCCATCTGGAGCTCAGAGATGACACAATCATGTAATTCCTGGTGTCTGTGCCGTTCTTGGCTGTGTTCACAAACATCTGACACAGATCAACCCCTGCTGTAGCCTCACCTTGTGACTTGGTACAATGTGTAGTCTGATTGATAGGACTGAGACTGAGGGAATGCTTCCTCCTGCCTGCAGCAGACTGATGGCATCTCGGCCTAGACAAAGTCATTGGCTGGAGCCCATAAATGAATTCCTTTTTAATAATTTGGGAATATACCGATACTAGTATTTGTGCCGATACCAAGTATTTGGGCGAGTACACGTACTCGCCAAAATGCTCTGATACCGGAACTTCTGTCCAAGGAAGATTTCCTGTGATCGGCAGTGTCAATCAGAAAGCTGGGCCGCGGCTAATGACTTGCCACCTAGCTTCCTGATTGGCCGGGAAGCCGGCTCCATGCTTTTTGGCTGGCTCAATACTGATTGGCCGGGCAGCCAGCTTCCCAGCCACCATACGGCATTGAGCCAGCTTCGCGGGCAATCAAGGAGCCAGGCGGCGGTTAATGACATGCCACCCAGCTTCCTGCTTGGCCGGGAAGCCGACTCAATGCTAGCAGAAGTATCGGTACTCAGTATTGGCGAGTACCGAAAGATAAATATCTATACTCTGTACTTGATACCGAAAAACTGGTACCGGTGCATTCCTATTAATAATCGCCTAAAACGTCCTTCCTCTCACTAGCTCCCGCATTGCTTCCTCCAATGCTCACCTCCTGGACTTCTCCAGAGTGCCTCCCATCTGCTGTAACTCCCTACCCCAATCTGTCTGGCTGCTATTTTAGGCCTTATACTTGTCTGAATTGCACCGCCCTTTGAAAAGTGTCTTGCCGCGGATTTGCTTTTCGGAGCGCGGTTGTCAGCCGCATTGCATTTATTCATAAGGCGATGCTGCTGCCTCCTGAATGCCAGTTGTGTGTTTTGTTTTTTTGGGTTTTATTTTGGTTATATCCCAAGGAAGATTTTGCTTTGCAATACTGCACCAGAACCATGCGCCAAACTGTTGGTGGTCTCTTTGATTGTCACGATTGCACTTGGCAAGTGTATAAACCCATGCGGCTGTGTGTTGGTTTTGGCAGGCAGTTGGTAAAAACATGGATCAGCCGCCGGTTTTTACCACCCGTTTGCCACTCGTGTCAATTTACTCTGTCTGCCTTTAGGCGATCCCTAAGAACTCACGCCGCCAAAATACGGACACTGTTGGCACTACATAAAGTAAATCCTGTATAATAATAATAATAATGATGTTGCCAGCTTTTTGAAATGCTGTATATTGTTCCACGTCCATTAATTTATTCCCGCAGACTTGTCAAGTTACTAAAAGCACTACTTTAAGAATAAGTCAATGGCCGCTATTTCCCTGTCAGACTCCACGTGGATTTTATTTTTTCTTTCTTCAGTTGAGTGGCTCCCACAATTCGGCGGTAGATTAAGCTGTAAAAAGTATATTAAAGCCCAGAGCCAGCAGTAAGAGGTGCGGTGGCAATTGAGATGCTTTAAGCGTATCCTGTGGGTGCTTTGATGTAGCTCAGACGTTGTGCCACGTGTGTGTGGTGTGTGTTTGGGAAGCCATAAGGATTATGTGACTGCGCTGCAGAGAGGGTGACATGGAGTGGCCGTTCATGTGCAGCCTTGTAAAACATAAGGATGCCATGTGGGGGCGGCGAGGACTCCGTATGTGCAGCGACTGACTGTTGGCACGTGTACGTGAGATCATGTGACTGTGCAGTAGAAATAGACATCCAGGGATAACGATAATAATAATTACGGCTTTAGCATAGGAGTGAAAGGAGCCCCAGAATACAAAAACTATTAAAGCATTATTATTATTTTTATTTATTTTTTGTATTAAAATATATATCCATAGATCTATATAGATATATCTATATCTCTATACACCTGGGACTTAGCCCATCTATGTGTCTTAGGCATCTTAGGCACATCTGCACTTTAAAAAGAATGGTCAAAGAAAGGTCAATATACTGCTGGTCATCACCCTAATTCATTCACTCCATATTGCTGCTGTTAGCACTCGCACACTTTGCACTTCATACTGTATTTGCATTTTTAGTCTAATTAAATTTTAACATTGATATTTTATTTTGTGATGTAAAAGTCTTATTATTATTGATTCTTCTCTCTACTTGTACTTCTCCCTCTCCTTCTTGCAGTCCGTGTAAGCATTTCACTGCATATCATACTTGTACGATTTATGTATGTGAGAAATAAATAAATCTATCTATATCTGTAGATATATATCTATAGATATATCCTTTTTTAAAGGATAACCTGTGTTATTTTTAAAGACATAAGTGATTTCTAATATATTCAGAGACGTCAATTATTTTCATCACTTCTTAACTCTTGCTTTTTCTTCCCCCTGTGCAGTCAGTGCTGCCATCATAGGCTAAAGCCTTTTTTCTGTCTGCAGCCTGTGCCAATCGGGTGTAGCGATCAGCCAACTGCTTTATTTAGTGTCAGTGATTTGTATACTGCACTGCGCCCATGTAATCACTAGAGATCACAAACTGCTAGAAGCAGGCAGCGACTGCCTATGTATAGCCATGGCTTCTTAAAGGGCATCTATGGTCAAAAACGTACAAATTCATATATATGCGG
>NW_017306812.1:991196-993158 GCF_000935625.1 Nanorana parkeri
TATACCTAAAAATTATATTCCAGTTTTGGTGGATCTCAGGGTGCTTTAACTGAAATGACAGCATCTGTTGACCTACGCCTGTTAAAGAATGATCGCCTGCATCCTTGTGTTTTGTAGAAGGAGAGAAATCCTGCAATTAGGACTTTCAAAGAGATGATTAACAGGACTACCCTTATTAGAGGTTTTAGTTGACCTCATGTCAGTGATAGGGGCCTGTATTTTACCCTTTCCTTATTTTCTTCCCTTTTCTCCCTCACCCCCTCCGTGGACATTGTTTGTGGTTTTTAGTGAGGGGAAAAAAGGAGGACACAAAAAAAAGCAGAGATCAAAGTGGAGCGACGACACCCAGAACCACAGAAGAGGAAGGGGTCTGGGCAGGAGGATAGAGGGGAGAGATGATGGAGGGATGAATAGTGACACAGAAGTGCTAGGAGAGAGGAATAGGGTTGTCGGAGATGGCAGGAGAGGGAGGGATGGGGTAGTCGGAGGTGGCAGGAGAGGGAGGGATGGGGTAGTCGGAGGTGGCAGGAGAGGGAGGGATGGGTTAGTCGGAGGTGGCAGGAGAGGGAGGGATGGGGTCCAGGGCCTGGTGCTGAGGATTTTGGTGGGCCTTTTTATGGAAATGGTGATGGTCACTGGGGCCCTTTTCCTCCTGTCTGGGCTGTGATTTGTAGTCTCTCTAAAGCGTGAGTCAGTGTTGGAATGTTAGGGCCCGATTGCAACTGCGACCCTGGTAGATCTGCCACTGACTCCAAGCTGTAGAGGGACTAGAAATCTTAGCAATACATTATACAGCAATGCAGAATATTATGAAGCTGCATACTCTGTGTTGCTCTGGGTTCGCGACTTGATGTCTCCAGGGTCTCGCGAGAGCTGTGGGGGGTTTAGGGGGACTGTGCAGGCTCTCAGGAGGCTGTTCAGGTTCTCAGGTGGCCAGTGTGGGCTCCAGGAGGGGTCAAGACCAGCACTGGAAATCTGCTTAGCCTGTTGAGTCTGTTTAGTTCCTTCCTCTCTCTCTGCTGGCGTCCATCACCAAGATGGCCACGCATGTGCGATGTTTTGCGTGCAATGGCGGCACGGCGGGGTGTCACCCGGTACCTGCTCCGGGTGACACCAGTCTTGGGATGCCCCTGGCAATAAGGCTAGGTCATCTCCCTACCCCCAGCCCATGGCTGGACAGTATGGAGAAGCAGCAGTCTAGCTCTCTCTCCGCTCTCCTCCTGTCGGCATTTTCCTTGTTAACACCTGTGGCTGCAACTTGCCCGATTGGCTCCCAATGTTTCACCCAGTCTCTCTGCAGCTGTACTGGGAAATACTAAAAGCTAATACAAAGTCACGATGATGATCTTCCATTAGATGCATTTAAAAATATTTTTCATTTCACGTCGGTCACATTTTAATGAATTGATGACTGCATTTCCTTTTTTTGTTTCTTTAAAATCTTCCTGAATCTCGGCTTTAAATTATGAATCTACCCCAGGGCTGCCGGGTGACGGGCCCGTGCGGCCTGCAAAATCTGACTTTGGCATGCCTCCCCTACATGGTCAGGAATGGTGGTTCTGTCCACCGTATATAATCGATGGGTAGGCTTCTCAAGTTCCCATATATATTCCTAACATCCCCGTCCCGCTCATTGGCTTTCATGTCTGAAAAGTTGGCCCGGACATCAAAGGCCTTCCCAGCGTTCCGTCTACCTCGCCATTACTCCCCGTTCTGTCTGCGGACGTCACGGGCGCTTTCATCCGCTCTGCGCACGTTGCTTCAGACTTTAAAATGCACAAAGCTTTTTGTTCCTGTGCTGTGTCCCCATTACCAATAAATAAAATGATTCCGAATTCTACCCATGATGCCTTTCATGCATAATCTTATGGGAATGTTTTGTACTGTAAACTTACAAATTCAAATTTTGCTTATATGATGCCTAAATATCCCTGGTGACACCCCCCCCCCCCCCCCCCCCTC
>NW_017306812.1:993334-1004366 GCF_000935625.1 Nanorana parkeri
CAAAACCCCCGTGCCCCCCCCCCCCCCCCCCCTCGCATTAACATGCTTCCATTTCCTTTACGTACCTTATTTTGGGCACAATGATGTAATCACTGGGTCTCTGTGCTTCTCTGTGCAATGCTGTCAGGTCATAGCTGGTGGGAGGGGCATGCAGGGTGCTGTACATGGCTTCCTGAATCCATTACAGCACCCTGCTATGGAATCCGCCCACTTCTTGCTGTCAAGCAGTAGCCGACAGAACCTGATAGGGATGCCGAGAGACTGGTTCCCTATCAGGTTCTGTCAGCTAGAATCCATAAAGAGTGTTGTAGACGTGTGGGCTGATGCTGGATGCTAAGGGGAGCACTGATGTAACTCTCTTGTTCTGGCTCTCCTAAATTCTGTGACGTTTTTTTTTTTTTTTTTTGGATCCTCAGGCAGTTTTAGACATTCCCAGGCAGCTGTGATCTTGATGACCTCTAGCTGAGGATAAGCGTGTTCTGTCTGTGGAGGCTTCCGACTGGCAGCAGCCTATTGAGTGACCGCAGTTTATATAGCTAAATACATTGAAGGGAATTTATCAAAACTGGAGCAGACAAAATCTGGAGCAGCTGCCCAGATAGCAAGCAATTGTGCTGCAAGTTTGAAAATGACTTGCTAAACTCTTGCAGACTTGCCAAGCTTCACAATTTTGTTGCACAATTACAGCAAGTCTGCATTGCAAGTCTCCAGACTAGCGAGCTTGCAGAGCTCTTGCTAAGACCTGCAGGACTCTTGCTGTAGACTTGCCAAGCAAATTTTGCTACAAATTCAAAAAGTGTCAACTAGAACTTGTGCTGCGAATGTTCTGCAAGTTTACAACTTGCCAGGAACGTGTGCAGCAAGTTAAACAAAAATTACAATTTCACCCTGCCACAAGTTTGTAGCAAGTTATCCTTGCTATCTGGGTGTGCACGGCAACCAATCGGCTTCTCTCTTCAGTTTGTACAGTTAAGATTTGAAAATGAAAGAGAAGCTGATTGGTTGCCATGCACAGCTGCTCCAGATTTTGTCTGCTCCAGTTTTGAGAAATTGAAATTCCCCTCATTGCGTTTACCTGTAAAACTCCAAACTTTGTGTGGCCTTCAGATTGGCACAACAACAGTGCGTAGAGAGCTTCATGGAATGGGTTTCCATGGCCGAGCACCTGCATCCAAGCCTTACATCAACAAGTACAATGCAAAGCGTTGGATGCCGTGGTGTAAAGCACGCCGCCACTGGGCTCTAGAGAAGTGGAGACGTGTTCTCTGGAGTGACCAATCACGCTTCTCTGTCTGGCAATCCGATGGGCGTGTCTGGGTTTGGCAGTTGCCAGGAGAACGGTACTTGCCTGACTCCATTGTGCTAAGTGTAAAGTTTGGTGGAGGGGGGATTATGGTGTGGGGTTGTTTTTCAGGGGTTGGGCTTGGCCCCTTAGTTCCAGTGAAGGGAATCGGCATACAAAGACATTTTGGACAATTTCATGCTCCCATCTTTGTGGGAACATTTTGGGATGGCCCCTTCCTGTTCCAACATGAACGCGCACCAGTGCACAAAGCAAGGTCCAAGGCAATCTCTAGAGGAACCCTTGTTGAAAAAAGGGTCATCAAGATGGAGATCTCCCTGAGTGTGCCAGCACGTTCATTGACTAGGAACACCATTTTGGTGGGTGGTCAACCTGCCACTCTACTCCAGAAACCTCTAGCACTATCTAGAGGAACCCTGATTAAAAAAGGCTTATCAAAATGGAAGATCTCCTTGAGAATGTGACCTCCATTCACACTGACCCAGAAATGTTTCACAAGTGCTATGTTCTAGTAAAGCAGCATTGCTCCCTTGTTTATGATGAGGCAATTAATTGTGTTGTTTTTTTCTTGCAGGGTGCCACGGGGAGCCTGGCATGGCCGGAGGGATGTGTGTTACTCTGCTGCTCCTGCTCAGTGCCATAACTGCAGGAAGCAGGAAAAGCTTGAGGAGACGTGGGCAGCAGCTGGTACCCAGCAGCCGGGAGCGGACGGACGGAGGCGGGGAGAGCTTCCCATTAGATTTTACTGCGGTGGAAGGGAACATGGACAATTTCATGGCTCAGATCAAAAACCTAGCACAGTCGCTGTACCCGTGTTCAGCCCAGCGGCTGGATGAGGAGATGAAGTTACATCTTTTGCACAACCAGTCCATTACCTGCAATGACGGGAGCCCAGCCGGGTAAGTCCTCTTTGGGTCTAGGGGCAGATGAGTTCTCAAACCAGACCTAGGCATCCTGAAGGGTTATTTCTTTTGAAAACCAGGATTGCATTTTAGGTAGGTCATGTAGCAAGGAAGTAGAACTATTTACAACAGAGGTTGTCTGATAACTAAAGCCCAATTGTACTTTATGGTTAAATCAGGTAAATAGATTCAATGTGCATGAAAACAATAGCTGAGCCAAGTCTTGGTATGTAAATCAGTCATAACCAAACTTGCATGTCCCACCACAGCTTGCTAGACAGAAAGACCTTGGCTTTCTGAGGCAATTTTGGCCTCTCCGCAGTGGTCCAACACACCTCCTGCTGAGTCAGAGCTATATATGGCTCTGCTCAAATAACCTCTGCCCAAATAACTTGAGTCAAAAGCAACCAAAGAGCTTTCCCTTACAAGTATTGTTCCAGTTGATTTGAGGATGAACCTCCGTCTAAACAAAAGCATTTCTGTGAATTTTTAGATTTAGAGATGCCGTACATAATTTTATCATGGTTCCTGAAGATGAAATGGGCTGCTTATTGGTGCTAATATCCCAAACTTGACACCCAAAACAATTTGTTGTCGGATTCCGAACAAATTTGTCATCGGGATATGGTGGAAAGCATTCTCCCATATGGGACTACACCCCACTACTGACTGCTAGGACATACTAAGAGGAAGGAGTGACTATTCACTTTTTAAACGCCTCAAGAGAGATGCTTTCTCTGAGAATTTATTGATGGCGGGTGCTGGCTGTCAGCATATAATAGCCCAGAGAGGTAAATTCATCCATCCACACTGTTTAGCATGGATGGAGGAATCTGTTTGATTTCTTTCATTAGGAAAAAAAATCTATTGGTGAAGGACCAGCTTATGTGGATGACTTTAGTTTGCTGCAGCACTGATTTATCATAAACAATTGCCTTTTTTTCCATGAAATCCTGTTTTTTGTGCTTTTTATTCCTTCCTTTTTGCATCTCCAGTTATGCTGATCTACTAAAAACTCTTTCAGCCACTTCCAGTCTACATGCTCTGACTCCAGCATCTGGCTGCACATACTTGCTCTGGACTGGACCTGCTTCTTAAGGCCCCATCTTCACTTGTCAATGGGACCGGATTGATGAGTCTCATGAATACCTTATGAACAGCATACATGTAATCGCTCAGGCTGTGATTACCTGCAGACTGGCACCCCTGTGCAATTGTCCTTGGGGAAAACGCTAATGCTTTAGTCCACTCAAAACCACCTGGCAGACTCTTTTGTGTCTTGGGGACTCTATTGGTGAGATTTCTAAGTGCCTGAGTCTACACACCCACTGTACCTAGTATGAGGGGTTCCCACCATCCTGTGCTGAGTTCCTGGGTCCGTACACTTGCTGTGCTCATTATCAGGAGCTTCCACCATCCCTGCACTGAGCTACTGGATCTCTACCCCTACCGTGGTCATTGAGGGGCTCCCACCGTCCCTAATGGAGTTTTCCTTTTTATATTATGGCACAGGAAGAGACACAAAGGTAGATGGAACACCTTAGCCCCCATGAACACTTGGGTATAATTGTTTAATGGCGATTTTTGAAGTGTTTTTGTGCAGTTTTGTTTTTCACCTGTTTTTTTAAAGCAGAATTCTCTGTGAACTCCTAGGTTGTTCCCGTCCTTGTATCTGCTGCCTGGATGTCTGCGCGGTGTCTTGTGCTGTTGGAGCTCCCATTTGCGGAATACTGTATGGCCAATTTCTTCCCAGGCCCTCTGCCGCTTGTGCGGATGACCTATATCAAATGTCCATAGTCATGTGCCCAGTGCGTGACCTTAAATTTCTAAAAATGTTTTTTTTACATTTCAGTTACCCAATTTTTTGTAATGGTTGCCCAGTGTTCTGAAAGTTTGAATCTGAAATGCAAATAATGCTTTTGATCTCTTATCTCTCCTGACACCCCCCTCCCAGGATGTTCCTGCTGAGCGATCGGATGCGTATAGGAATTACTTTGCAAATCAAATAAGTTTGTTTTCACATCCCCAGGTCCCTTTTTAAATGACTTCATTATCAAACTACCTGCAGGCTTGCTGCAGCTTGGGAGTCCTCTGCACTGCCTGTTGTCTATCATCTGGGAACCCCAGCTTGTGATGCTGGAGAGCTGTGTCTGGATATGCCCACCACAGGCTAATTGATGTCCCAGAGAAGGTTAAAAACAATGTAATTGACAAGTCCATCAGGTAGAGGAAGTGATTAGCTGACCAGATTTCTGGCAGGATCAACACGAATTTGTCAAACGGATATAACACAGCACTTCCAATGGTATATTAAACAGACCAAAGGAGACCAAATAAAAGAGGTTCATTGTTGGGGGTGGTGAGGGGGGGGGGTTATTACATACACTTTTAATGCGTTGGATTGTCTGATTTCTATCATTCAAAAGGTTTCTAGATTTGTTAATTTATGAATAGATCTGATTTAATTCTATGTGCCTTGGAACATAAGGGACTTAAATAGGACCATCCTCCCAAAGGATTACTTATTCTTTGATTTATTTGCTTGTATTCCCTCCCTGTCCTAGAAGAATGAGGGGCTAAGGATGCCATGGAGGGGCTGATCTTTCTCCTTCCTAAAATCTGTGCTGATAGACACTCAATCTGTGGTAGAACAAAGGTGCTACTAGGCTTTCCTGAATCAAAACGTAAAGGCTTTGCTTTTATCCAACACACACACAAACAAAATCTTTATGCCATGATGAATTTAATTGTAATACAGCAAAAGGTTATTTTTGAAGACAATAAGGCACGGCATTTTTTTCCATGCAAGGTGAATCTAGGATTGGTCTGGGGGCATTGATCACATATTTATGGATGTGGAAAATTGGGGAGGGGGTGAGATGGGGGTAACCGACTTGTTGGCTGGTTTTCACCAAAGGTCAGTATCATAATCTTATGGCACAGCAAGTCATGTGACCAGGTGCTTGACTTATCAAAGATTAACCTTAATAAAGTGGAATGCCAGCCTATATATAAGCTTTAGAAGGGTCCGACCCTCTGTTTTATTACAGCCTGTGTCTCCCACTGGAGAGGGAAGGTCAAATGCCCCAAATGTAGACCTTAAACCCCAATTCCAAAAAAGCTGGGACGCTGTGTAAAATCCACATAACAACAGAATGCAATGATCTGCAAATCGTATAAACCCGTATTTAATTCACAATAGAAAACATATCAAATGTTTAAACTGAGAAAATTAACCGTTTTAAGAAAAAAAATCAGGTTATTTTGAAATTGATGGTAGAAACACGTGCCAAAAATGTTAGGACAGGGCCATGTGTACCCTCTTCTTTTAAAAAACACTCTGTAAATGTCTGGGAACTGAGACCAGTTGCTGGAGTTTTGGGAGAGGAATCTTGTCCCATTCTGACCTGATATAGGATTGTAACTGCTCAACAGTCCTGGGCCGTCTTTGTCATATTTTTTGTTTCAAGATGTGCCAAATACAGTGGTACCTCTGTTCACTAACGCTTCTGTTTGCGAACAATTCGGTTCGCGAAAAGGAAGTTTGGCAAAATTTTGCTTCTGTTCGCGAACTCCGCTTCGGGTGACTAACACAACCGCAGCCATCTTCCCTGCTCTGACACATGGTCATGGCTTCCTCTAGTCGAGATCGCGGTCTGATCACAGTTTGATTCGGTTCACGACCAAATCGGTTCGTGACCAGAATCGCGGAACTAATTAAGTTCTTGAACTGAGGTACCACTGTATTTTCATTTGGTGACTGGACTGCAGACAGGCCAGTTTAGCACCCGGAGTCTTCTACTATGAAGCCATGCTGTTCTCATGAAGATGCAGTATGAGGTTTAGCATTGTCCTGCTCAAATATGCAACGTCTTCCCTGAAAAAGATGATGTCTGGATGGAAGCATATGCTGCTCTAAAACCTGGATATATCTTTCAGCATTGATGGTGCCTTTCCAGATGAGCAAGCTGCTCATTCCATACACACTAATGCACTCCCCATACCATCAGAGATGAAGGCTTTTGAACTGAGCGCTGATAACAAGCCGCAGTCCTTCTCCTCTTAAGTCTGGAGGACGTGGCGAACATGGTTGCCAAAAATGGCAAATTTAGATTTGTCAGACCACACAATGTTTTTTTTTTTTTTTTTTTTTTTTTACTTTGCGACAGACCATTTTAAATGAGCTTTGACCCAAACAAGACCGCGGCGTTTCTGGATAATGTTCAGATATGGCATCTTTACATGATAGAGCTTTAACTTGGATGGCACGGCGAACTGTGTACACAGACAGTGATTTTTGGAAGTATTCCTGAGCCCATGCAGTGATGTCCATCACAGAATCGTGCATGTTTTTTAATGCAGTGCCGTCTGAGGGCCCGACGTTCACGGGTATCCAATGTTGCGTTTTCAGCTTTGTCCCTCCCTTGCGCACAGAGATTTCTCCAGGTTCTCAATTTTACGTTGAATTTTGTTCTGAAATTGTTCGGCAATTTTTAGATGCAGCTTTTCAGATTGGTGAACCTCCTACCCATCTTTACTTCTGAGACCCTCTGACTCTCTAGAGGTGCCCACACACCTCGCGATAATCGTACGATAATCGCGAGAAATCACGCGATCGTACGATTATCGTAAGGTGTGTGGAAGCCGTGAGACCTCAACTACTGTAAGGTCGCACGACTTTTATCTTACGAACATGTTCGAAAACCCGCTGAGAATCGTACGATTTTCGGCGGGTGTGTAGCATGTTCGTAAGATAAAAGCCGGACGGGCCGTTGTGCGCAAGCGCACATTGCCCGTTCGGCATTGCGGTCCTCGGGCGGGCTTGCGATCATCGCAAGTACAATCTGCCTGTCCAAGATAGGCAGATCGTATGTTTGTTTTTTTAATTGCCTTACAACCATCGCAAGACTTTTGTCTTGCGATGGTTGTAAGGTGTGTGCCCATACACTGCTCGATTTTCTCATATGAGAATCGCGGGAAATCCCGCGATCGTACGAGAATCGAGCAGTGTGAACGAAGACGTGCGACTGTTCCTACTGTACGGTCGCACGTCTTTTGTCTTAAGGAGCACGCTAGAAAACCAGTTGAAAATCGTACGATTTTCGGCTGGTTTGAACGGTGCTCGGGAGACAAATGCCGAACGGGCCGGTGTGCGCACGCGCACACTGCCCGTTCAGCATTGCGGTCATCGGAAGCCCACCCCTCAGGGGGGCGGGCTTGCGATGATCGAGAGTACAATCTGATGCATTCTGTTTATGTGGCTTTTACACAACTTGTCCCAACTTTTTTGGAATTGGGTTGTAATCTAGTACTAGCATAATGAGCTAAAATATATCCACATAATCCTTTTAATATTTGTATAAATGTGCCTTTTAAAAAAAAATAAAGTGTGTGTGTGCTTTTATCATTTTATTTATTAACTTTGTTTTTATTTTATTAATCGTAAGTGATATGTTTTTTTAGGAGGGCTGTCATGTACATTTTGGATTTGTTCTAAAATTGTTTGTGCTAGCTAAGTAAAATCGCTGTGTGGTATATAAGCCCCCTTCCGCTCTTCCATATCAATATTCAAAAAGATTCAAAGCCAATGTGTATTCAAGATTCCGAAATCGTTCCTTTTGATTGCAGTTCGCAGACTAAGAGTCCGTCTTGTGTTTACTTTCTAGTTACTACCTAAAAGAGTCCAAAGGGAGCCGGCGGTGGCTCGTCTTCTTGGAAGGTAAAAGCTCAACTCCTTTTAAATCTTCTTCTTTTTTTTTTTTTATGGTTGCTAGATGTGTTGGGCCTCCTGCCCAAACGGAGGAAGAGAAAATAAACAGAGCTTGCGGTGTAGAGTTGTAAGAACACCGTTGGCTTCCAAAACACGTTCTTGAATGAATGAGCGAACGAGATGTTAGTATGACCTCGGGTCAGAGGTTAAGACCGGGCTTGGAGGAAACATAAGTGTAACCACTTCTTACGCCGAGCACCGGCGGTGTTTGCCAATCTGCCGCTGTCCACATGAAAGCTTCTTTAGAGGGAAAATATACTTTGCATTTTATTCAGTTTATTCGCAGTTTTATTTTACATGCTCACCGGATTACGCTGTCAGAAGTCGTAGAGAATATCATTTGTTTAGGGGGCCCTTAAGTTGGTTCTACAGAGTTGAAAGCCTCTACTTAAAGGGTCAGTCCACCCAAGCCTTATATTTTGGTTATGGTTGGACTTGACTGATGATTTGCCTGCCTGTTATACCTTATTTATATCTGAGCCAGATAAAAAAAAATAAAAAATGCAATGAGCGATTTAATATTCTTTTTGATCCTGTATGAAATGTCAGTCTGCAGGATGTAGTAGAAAGGGGGCCATAGAAGCATCGTCTCTGAAGGTTTTAGATGTTTGATAGACCCTTGAGTTCATGTTCATATCAAGCAATGTAAGTGATCATGTTCACTGCTTGCCTTTTTAATTATTATAGCAGCTTAGGTTAAAACAAGATCTTGGGGAAAGTTCAGTGGCAAGATCACCCTATCCACGCCCCAACCACTACATCCGGGGTAGACAACCCTTGGAACTCCCAGGTGTGCCGACACCACAATCCTATCATGTCTTTGCCTCTAGGAGCCATGACTCTTGTAGTTCCCCAACAGCTGGAATGCTGAGGTTGCCTACCCCTGCACTACTTTGCTACAGTGTTTACCACATTGCTGAGGTGTTTGGTGGTCATGTAATGGTGGTGGTCTACCTGATTCACAAGGGGGGGCGCACATCTGGGTGCCCCATTATTAAAGGGGTACCCTGATGTGAATAAGCCCCATGTCTGCACTCCCACAACAAATGCCCCAGGGCTTGTGGGGAAGAGGCCCTTGCAACTAAACCTTCAAAATGGGGTAATTGATTTTCAAAGTTCTAGCCCCCATAGACTTGCATTGAGTTAGAGTTCGAATTCAAACTTTTTCCATGTTCTAAAGTTTGAATTCGAATCGAACACGGGGGTTGTTCGGCCCATCACTAGTGTCAACCTCCTTCCCCACTGACAGTACTCAGGCCTGCTGATGGGCCACTCTGATACCTTGCCTTGCATTGTGAGATGGTGCCACATCCCCAATTCTAATTTGTGTTTGTGACCATATTTTTGGAGGTACCAACAATTAAAACATATTAACACTAAACATTTACAGCAAATAAAAACACGTTTTGCAGAATTGCGTGTCATCGCTCAAATCTAAGAAATGGAGAAATAAGCAATGGCACGCAGCCCTGTGAAATGTGTTCTTAATAACGTTTTATTGGGAATAGGAGTCCAATGTTCTCCTTTTTTAAAGGATTATCTTGGAAGTATTTTATCTTCATCCTGTATGTATTTTATGAATGTATTTCTACTTTGTCTGCCATTGTATAACCCTCCATCCCTCTATTGCCCCTCACTGTTAGGTGGCTGGTACTGCATCAGCCGGGAGAACTGTGACTTGCGCTATGACACCATGAGGAGGCTCATGAGCTCAAATGGGTGGCCGTCCACGAAAACCGGTGAGTGTGCCAACACTGAGATCCCCATCTCCCCGGTGTGTTAAACCACCTTTCTACCCATAATGCACTTGTTTGTGCTGTAGTCCTTTACCATGTAACTCCCTCCCATTGTGTAGCGTCAGCCCACGCTTATGTCTGTCTTGTCACTGTCGTGTCATGCCTGTATGCCCACCCCCACCCATGTTCCCCACACACACTTGTTTTTGCGTCAAGCTTAATTTCATATTTCAGCTTCAGGGATTTTGTCAACCCAACCCGAAGAGAATCCACATTGGTGGAACGCCAATATGGTGTAAGTATGGCCTGTTTCCTGTCCGCCATATTACATTCATAATAGATATTCAGTATTGAGCTGGTGTTGGTGGCCGGGGTGCTTCTTACCGCCTACTATGTTCCCCTCTCTCTGCAGATTCATCCCATACTGTTCCAGCGATGTCTGGAGTGGAGCCACTCCCAAATCTGAGAAAAGTAAGCATTGATCTATTAATTGGGTGCTTATTTAAAGGACACGTCCATGTTTCAGAACCCCCTTTTGCCCATGTAGTACTCTTTGCTAGTCTGTAGCTATAGTACTATTAACACGGCCAGCAGATAACCAAAGAAAAAAAAATGCCATCATGGATTTTCCTCTCTGGAGCGATTTCCTCTCGCTTCCTGTTGTGGCTATCGATCAGGAAGTGAAAAGAAACCTCCCTAATGGGACACAGGTGGCAAATATAACCCTATAATGGTTTATAAACCTCCCTTACTCTATCCAGAACTTAACAAAAATGTTTTGGCTTTGGTCTTTCTACTTTTATATTAAGCAACAAAAACATTAGTGCCCAACTCCAGCTTACATGTTTAAGCAGTTACAGCAACAAATGATGTGTTTTTGTTTTTTGTCTTTTTATAGTTTTTAAACATTTAAAAGTTAATACAAATAAAAATGTTAAACCTTAGGAATAAAAGTTGGCTACTCAAAGCACCCCAACAGTGTTCAATGATTTGTTCCAAGCCATGTGTCTGTCATTTTTTTGTTGGCCAACTTGGCCTGCATCTGATGGTAAAGAAAATTTATATAAATAAGGGGCTGTGAGATTAAGGAATTCATGTACCTAATAATAAGACTATTACAGGTATTAACTATTAACCACTTACGGTTACCTCTGGGTATCATGCCTGTAACTGTCAATCTTGTACTTTGCCCTTACTGGAATACAATAATTTACAATTATTCACCAGTGTGCTAGTGTTCTTTGCAGTTTAAAAAACAACAAAAAAGATACCAAATTAAATAAATACCAATAAAACAAATTATTTTCTTCACTCTTATGAG
>NW_017306812.1:1004411-1005241 GCF_000935625.1 Nanorana parkeri
CTTATATAACCCTAACAGTTTTGTATGCAGCACTTTATATACCGCACATCACATCAGTCCCTGTCCTGAAGTAGCTTACAATCTGAGGTCCCTATCTCACATGCATACATGGCCAAGGAGCTGATTATTCTTATCAGAATGTCTTTAGCATTTGGGAGAAAACCCAGACAAGCATATGTAGGACATGCAAGCTCCTAGAATACATACAGGGATGATTAATATATCAGCATGTTTTTGGAGCACCCAGAGAACATGCAAACTCCATGCAAATAATGTCCTGACCGGGATTTGAACCGAGTGGTTCACTGGAATCTACAGAGGGGTCCAGCACCTGGCCTGAGTCATATATAACTGGATGAACAGGATAAGACAGTGTAGCTAGAGGCTTGCCTGGACTTCAGTGCAAGGGGTATGGATTGTCCACATGGGTATAGTCTGGATCAGATTTGGGCACTTTAGGGGTTGCATACCTTTTTAATAATTTCTGTAATTGTGTATCTCTGTTCCATCTCGTGTTCTAGTGCTGGTGGAACCGGCGTCCTTCTGAACGTGGACATGGTGGCAGAGCAGCTGGAAGAACTGGGCTACCCTGGGATCCAGGTCCGGGGCCTATCAGACTCTGGATGGTTCCTTGATAACCAGCAGTACAGGAGGACGGACTGCACGGATATCATCACTTGTGCCCCCACGGAGGCCATTCAGCGAGGAATAAGGTGAAACGGAATATCTGCAGCACAAGCAGAGTATGAATTGTCCACACAATGTCAGATTTACATTGGTCAGATCAACAACTTCTACCATATGGTAGAAGGACCCAACCAAAGTATCAT